>NC_089582.1:97614637-97854637 GCF_019320115.1 Miscanthus floridulus | reverse complement strand
GGATTCGAATACGAATAGTGTCAACTATGTTGGGTAGGATACGAATGGATATCGACATGATAAATATACGATTTAAGTATTCAGATATGGATACTGTATCGATTGTTTATCCGGTCTCGGATACATATGATCTAAACTCCTCTAAAAAAATTTAGACCCGGACACTGTTGAAAAATATCTATACCATTTGCACCCCAACTTAGAAACATGCAAAACAGTTGGAACAATAAAAGAAGAGGTACAAAGAATGCCATGTCTAGAATTAGGAAGATATGTGCATTGATTGCTTGAACAATAAGAGGCAGATTGGGAGATAATATTGATGACAAATGAGTCAAACTAGCCGGTGTCAAACCTCATAAAACCTTTTTGTTTTAAGCCTCATTGTCATATTTCCTACACATGTGGAGTATATTTCAATGTACTCACCCTTCTCTTTATCCCCCTTGCTACTCTACCCAACTGTTCGGACTTGCAGATATATAGATCGAGTTTTCTAAAGACGGTGTTCATCCTAGAAAGGTGTGTTGGGGTGTTTAGTCCCACATCGTGTATCGATGGTGGGGGAGCACAACATATAAGGCGGGAGAACCCCCACCTATCAGTCTAGTCTTTTGGGTTGAGTAAGGCCCATGGGCCTTATATGTTGTCAGCTCCGGTGGACCTGGGACCCGTGGGAGCAAAGGCTCGTGGTAACGAGCAAGCCAGCTCCAAGATCAAGAACTCGGTGGTCACCACCGTTTCCAACAATTGATATCGGAGTCCATGGTCAGAAAAGCTAAACTCGATAAAAATCTCGAGCGTCACCCCGATGTGTGACTAACAGAGAGATTGTGTTGGGGTTTAGTCCCACATCGTGTAGCGATGGTGGGGGAGCACAACATATAAGGCGAGAGAACCCCCACCTATTAGGCTAGTCTTTTGGGTTGAGTAAGGCCCATGGGCCTTATATGTTGTCAGCTCCGGTGGACCTGGGACCTATGGTAGCGAAGGCTCGTGGTAATGAGCAAGCCAGCTCCAAGATTGAGAACTCGGTGGTCACCACCGGTTCCAACAATTGGTATCGGAGCCCATGGTTAGAAAAAAGCTAAACCCGATAAAAATCTCGAGCGTCACATATATGGCGGGGGCACCCCACGATGTGTGACTGAGGAGATTGTTGGGGTGTTTAGTCCCACGTCGTGTACCGATGGTGAGGGAGCACAACATATAAGGCGGGAGAACCCCCACCTATCCGGATAGTCTTTTGGGTTGAGTAAGACCCATGGGCCTTATATGTTGTCAGCTCTGGTGGACCTGGGATCTATGGGAGTGAAGGCTCGTGGTAACGAGCAAGATAGCTCTAAGATCGAGAACTCAGTGGTCAGTACCGGTTCCAACAAGGTGTACCCTCGGTCGGCTACGTGCGGGGATAAAGATCCAACTTTGCTCAAACTCTGATAATGTAATTTCTTTAGACCCTCTGGTCATTTTGTAAGTTATCATTTATGTAGTGAACACGGCAATATATCATTACTATTGTGGTCGCATGTATGAAACTAATCCTTATATACATGTGATCGATGTGCATTCGGTTTTGTCTTTAAATCGGATGTGACATATTGGTCTCGTTCGGCTCGCTGAATTTTGGCTGAAACTGGTTGAAAACACTGTTCTGGCTGAATTGTTATGAAAAAAAATACTGTTTCGGTTGAAAAAAGAAGTCGAACAAGTCGAATATGGAGTAAACCGACCGGGACCATTATCACTGTCAATTGAAGTATGAACCAGCGGTTATATATTATCATTATCTGTTCCAAAACAAACGGCGGTGATGGGCCAATAGTAATTGTATATTCTGTATTAGTGCTTTTAGGAGACAGAGGAAGTACGTTGTATTTTCACATCACCGGTCCAGCAGCAGTTTCTAACAGGATGACACACTATCAAATCAGCCACATTTCTCCATGGCCTGGGCCGAGTCTCGGCGACTGTGAAGCCCGCCCACCCAGCAGCGAGCCTGCAAAAAACCACAACACTGCCTATCATCACATCAGCAGGGGTAGCAGTATAAAATCAAACCTGTTACTTGTCATTATTAGCAACAGTCACGGGCTCTTTTCCGTTTATCTATAAACCGCTTGCGGTGACTTATACAGCTATACCATGACTAAGTCGGCTTATAATGACAGTGAAAGAGAGTCATACATCATTTGTCTCCCTAGCGTTGGTGCAGTGAATGCAGCAGCCACGTGTCAGTGAAGTCAGTAGCTTGCTGTTTATTTATGCAGCCAGTAACGGGCCAACATTAATCCATGGCGAGCAAGCCGGCCAGCGTGATGAATGACCGATGATCCAGCTCCGGATCGATTGATGATACTACACCTTGGATGGGCACAGCTGCTGTTCTTGTTCCTGCCGTAGATTTTTCGTGAGGACAGCGGAGCTAGCTACCGATCTGTACATAGCTTCAGTGCTTTAATTTTACAGACTGGGAGAGAGATCAAAGCTAGGCACAGGACGCATGTCACACCTCGCACGCATCTGCCGATCGATGCCGTCGTCTTCGATCTCGTGTCGTTCTTCAGCTTTATGATCATCTTTACAGCCGGTGAAGAGTACTGTGGTAAAGAGGAGCAAGATAGGAAGAGAGAGGTACAGTATGCAGCTGCAGCATGCATTCAGCTGATGATGATCAGCTGCTACTCCTGATGAGTGCTGGCTAGCTGCACTACCATACCAATAAGTCACCTCACATGTGCAGTGGTGTAGGCCATGCATTTATGCCTCTTTCGTTTTCTCTTTTGCTCTGCAGCATTCAATTCCATCCCTCTGAGTATGCTCCTGCTACAGCCTTGTTTAGATTGCAAGTTTTTTTACTCTCTCTTCATCACATCAAATCTTTGGACACATGCATGAAATATTAAATGTAGATAAAAAAATAACTAATTACACAGTTTGATTGTCAAATACAAACGAAAGCGCTACAATGCCAAATACTGATTCATAACCCCAATCTAAATAAGGCCACATTGTTTTTTCTGTCTCTAATCTCTTTTCCTCTTTGTTTCTCTCTCCTTTGCATTGACCATTGTCCTGTTCGTTTATGCTAAAATTTAGCTTATGTTGATGCTTACGATAAAATGGTGCGAGAGAAAAACACACTTCAGGTCTCATTGAAGCTTTCTTCAGTAAACAACAAGCAAGGACCAGCGTTGTTCAATTCAACCATTCATGCATGTGTTCCTTCTCCATGCACCTGCATGCACTGAAATTTTTGAGTGGTTTATGAAGTATTTCTCCAAACTCTCTAGAATATGTATGTGTGTGTGTGCGCGTGTAAGGGCCAGTTTGGTTGCCGAAAAATTTGGCAAAATGCTACTATAGCGTTTTCGTTGTTATTTGGCAATTAGTGTCCGATCATAGTCTAATTAGGTTTAAAGGATTCGTCTTGTGAATTTCGTCTAAACTGTGGAATTAGTTTTATTTTTTATTTATATTTAATGCTTCATGTATGCGTCAAAGATTCGATATACGGCTGATTCAGCAGTATTGTCATTCACATGCCTCAACTGGAGCACTCATGCATGCAACGGTCGAAAGAGCTGAAACTTTCCATCAACCATCATGAGGTCATGGCTTGCATGAGATCGAGCGCCTTGGCTGTTTCTTTTTTACTACAGCGTCAGTTAGGTGTGGGCTCATGCATGCATGAAGCAGCAGGGCAATGCCGAGAAAGCAGGGAAGGAAGATGTCAATGGCGCCCTACAAAATCTGCAAGCGCGAGAGCCGGACGGCATTTACTCCGATCCCGTCCGTCCCTATAGTACGTTTCCAAGGCCGGCCGCATCCGCATGGCATTGCACTCCGTCCGGGTCTCTTGTTGCCTTGCCCTTTACTCTGATGGCTTTCTTTTTCCCCATGGCTGGTTAGTACTGTACATGCAATGCAGAGCGTCGTCACGGCAGTCGTCCCGCTGTCCCGAACCAGTGCTGCATGCCGCCACACCTGCAGAAACCAAGCGATGCTTTGGATATGTTTCCTGTGTGTTTCAGAGCGGACTTGAATGCTGAAAAGCCTCACTATATGTCATAGCAAGGGGTAGTACTTCACATGAAACAAAAACAGACACCAAATCCATGAGAGGTAAGACCGTAAGAGAATTAGAGAAGTTCATTTACTTAGGACGGTATTCTTTTCTATTAGAAAAACTACTTAGGGCCATATTCATATATATTCTTGGTGTGACTTAAAATGAAAGTTCGTTGTGGACGAGATGAACATTGGATAAAATTCCAAGGACAGTCGACTGCAACTTAATAAAATTACAATGCAAATTTTATGGTAGATAGACAAAATTGTTCCACTTTTGATTAAAACATTCAGTAGTATAAAATAATAAACTTTGCTCCATGTGTCCGACTTAATAGCTGTAAAAGGTCCTCTTAATTAAGTAACTGGTGCGTGCATTCACAAGAACGCAAAAGTAATTTCATTCACAGATAGCAAAGTATATATACCACATATGCGAATCCAGCCAGGGGTATTGTTTGATTTCAGTGTGCACAAGGGCCAAAAGGCTCATCAATTTTAGCCGAATTTGTTATTACTAACAAAAATGCCCGTGCGTTGCTACAGGACGTATAGTTTATAGTCTAGTCACTTGGACGGCATGAAGTTTAGAAGATTTGTTCAACAATCGCGTCATGCGTTCGCATTCATCTTGAAATCATACTATATAACATGTTCGGACATGCTCTACTCGAATTCATATAGGTAAAGGACATATGAAGTTTTATCCAATGATCGGGTCATACATTTCAATTGTTTTGGAATCGAACTCCCCACCGTGTCTTAACATAGTACTCTAAATCATAAAGTATGGGAGAGAGAAAATGATAACAAAAGCAATAATATTTACTCAAAATAATTATAACCTTAATTTTCATACTATCCAAGCGTTGGTATAGTTAAATATCAAGTTTTTTTTACTTATTATGAGGATTCAAAAAATCTGTAGTTCATCCTATTAAGCCCAAAATATTTACTTGTAAATATATCCTAACCTTAATTTCCATACTATCCATGTGCTAGTATACTTAAATATCAAGTTTTGTGGCTTACTTTGAGGACCCATAAAATTTATGATTCGTCTTACTAAAACTAATAAGAGTTAGTTACTGACGTATCAAGGTAGAGGTAGCCTCTAAGCGCGCTCCACTGCCAGGCATGTCTCCACCGTGTCAATGCCGTCCACTCGTTGATTTTAATCTATCTTTGTGGGGTGTTTCACCATGATTTTGGCCGATGTCGGTGGGGGAGGTGTGTACAAAGAATTTTTAATCCCTGGTCAAGACAGTGTGAATTCATAGTAGGCGGAGCGCTAGAATTTTTAGCCATCCATTGAGCCTGTTCATCTACCATATCGACATTCTCGGTGTGCAAAAGCCAATGACAAGATCTCGCAAGGCTTAGTTCATCTACTTCGTCTAGAACTTAATTGCCATCCTTCAATCACTACTACAAAAAACATTTGTAGCAACAGAATAATTTTTTTGTAGGAGCGGCTGGTGATGGAGCCACCCCTACAGTGGGCATGCTCGGGACCCACGAGACTAGCCGCCCCTACAAATGGAACAGTAGAGGCGGCTGGTGATACAAGCCACCCCTGCAAATGGGTCGATTTATAGGGGCAGCTCACTCACCAGCCGCCCCCAGTGTTGTGATTTGTAGGGGCGGCTCAATCACCAGCTGCTCCTACAAATGCCCCACATATAAATACATGTGATTTGTAGGGGGCTCAATCACCAGCTGCCCCTACAAATGACCCAAGTATAAATGCCTGCATCTCCTTCTTCCTCCACGGGTCACTCACTCTAACCCGTGAAAAAAGGTAGGGAGGTCTTGGGCACCTCCCAAAAATTGCTCTACTAAGGGAGAATGTTTTGGTCTCAAATCCTTTGGTGGAAAGGCTGTAGAAGGTAAAAAAAATGCTATTCCACACTTTTTTGAAGTTTTAATGGTTAGTTAGTGAGTAATTAGAGTTTTGCTTTTCTCTCTCTTCTATGATGCTTGAGCTACTTATGAAGCAAATTAGACCCAAGTTTTGAATGTACTAGGGTAAATTAGGTAGGGGAACAAGATCATACCCTTATTCGGCAACCTTTGTAACTTTATATTAGACCAGACTATACACGTCAAATGCACCTACCATGATCGAGATTCTAACTTAGGTAGAAATCCTCAGTACCAACACCTTCGTGAGACTGAAAGACTAGCTCTAGGCCGTTGATAACAATGTGTATGGAATTTGACATTGGTCTTATCTTGTGGGACACCTACGTCGAGCGCCATAGCCACCAAGGTGCCACTCTTGACCCACCGGTGAACTCGCCGTGAGCGCACGAAGCCGTAGAGCCTCCTAGTAGCCCTGCCTATCCACCCTAGCGTGAGAACACGCGAGCTCGCCGCCGGCGAGGAGCGCCGCCGCGAGACAGAGAGGAGAGAGAGTTGCTGCGCCACTATCGCCCCGTTCACCCAGTGCACCGTGTGCCAGAGAGAGGGGAGGGAGAAGTGGAACGAATTAGACTTGTGAATTATGTCTATTTAATGATGGATTATATATATTCTTGTGAATTGGACTTGTAATTGTAGTTTATATAATACTCTTGTGCTTGTGGTCAGATTTGAATTATATATGTTCTGGTCATATTTGAATTATATATATACATACATATATACATATGTTCGGGTCGAATTTGAATTGTAAATTTGAATATTTTTTTGTGAAAAAATATATTGTAGGGGCGGTTCTAGACTGAACCGCCCATACAAACAGGTATTATAGGAGCGGCTGGTACTACAGCCGCCCCTACAAATCGATTTTGTAGAGACGGCTGATTTTACCCGCCGCCCCTATAAATCGATTTGTAGGAGAAGTCTGGGAACCGCCCCTACAAATCGGTGATTTATAGCCACGCTTTGGTAGGGGCGGCTAGCCAAACCGTCCCTACAAATGCCCATGAGCCGCCCCTACAAAGCCTGTCTGTAGTAGTGAATCTTGTTCTTTTTTTGTCTTTGTTTTGAGACATCCATTGAGGTAGAGATGCATATGGCTGTCATACTTTTCCTTTTATTTGTCATATTTCTTTCTTCCCTTTTATTTACTTCCCTGTTTTTTATGGATTAGCTTCAATGAGCTACAATTGGACTCCATATTCAACCCCCTTCGGATTGGACAAAAAAAATCAGAAAAAGGAAAACTTAAAAAAAACGGATAAAACAAGGAAACTCCTCACGGCTTATGTATTAGAATAGGATTTGAAAGGGACTTTAACTCAAAGGCAATCCTTGTTGGCCCATATATATTTATATGCATGTTGTGGACCACTAGTACAGAAACGGGCTTTACTCCCGGTTGAGAAACCCCTTCAATCCCGGTTTCTCAACCGGGAGCACGAATCTAGGACTAAAGGGTCCCTCCTTTAGTCCCGGCTTCTCGCCCAGGACTAAAGGTGCACCTTTAGTCCCGGTTGGTAAGACCAACCGGGACTAAAGAGGCCTCCTGGCCTGGCCACGTGGGGCGGCCCTTTAGTCCCGGTTGGTATTACCAACCGGGACTAAAGGTTTCTTTTTTTTCTTTTTTTTTATTTCTATTTTCAATTGATGATTCGTTTTGGTTTTCGAATACGCACTCTACGCTGCTAGTAATATACGTATTCTACACATTTATAATGTTTGAACATTTTGTACAAACTAAAGTATCAAACTAACGTATATATTACATGCATATACATATATTGTACGTTATTTTATGTACATATAATATATATATATGTATTACAAATAAAGCTTGCATTGTATATTCTATCATATCCTTGGGATAACAAATTCACTCCATCTGGTTTGGCTTCCATGTTTCATTGATGTCATTGTAGAACTCACCGGCGGGGTTGAGGACCTAGTCATTAAGAAATTATGCTATGGTCTCTTGAATTGCTTTCAGTTGGTCACGTCGTATGACTTGTTCCTTCAACCATAGGTCTTCAATAAAAGTTAAAGAAAAAGTATTAATATATATATGCATTGGTCACGTGATTACTTATATATATGAGCAACAAAAGAAATTATGAATATATGAATATATTTATATAACGTACTTTGAGGATCTCTTCAGGAGTTCTTTTTGCGTACGCCATGATGAACTCGCAAACATAGTATCCGCAGTAGTTGTTCTCCTGTTCTTGCCTCAGAACCCACTTTTACGAGAAAAAAGATCTGGTGAATTGAAAGTATACATGGTGTTAATTGAATTATATATATATATAAATGTAGCTAGTACTTATTTTGTGTGCGATTACATCCAGTGGCGCTTTGCAATGTTTCATGTGGTGTTCCTCAATGAAACTTTTCTAAACACTGCGCCCAATAAAATAAAAAATTAATTTGGCCTTTAATAATTGTTGCAGTTAAGAGATCAGGGTATATATAGTTGCTAGGGAGACCAAATTACCCTTGGATAATATCTATCATGTCTTGGTACTCTGTTTGCTCTTTTATTAACGAGTCTAAGATGCTCAACCGACTATTGGCCATATCGATGACAATCAATATCCAGTAATTGCTGCATATGTTTTTATACACAAATATGATCGACATTAACTAGAGTCAACATATATATATATATATGTGTGTGTGTGTGGGAGATAGCTTAGCTAGTAAGTAAATAATTGAACAAATGTCCATATGATCGACATTAATTATTTAACACTCACTTGAAGTTGTAGGGGAAGAGTATGTTCTTGTTTTGTTGGTTCACTAAGAACCTCATGAGATTTTTCTCGAGTTCAGCTTTCCATTGAGGCGGGGGGTTAGAGTGTTTGAATACGACATTTGGATCAATGAAACCAACATCATTATCCTTTCTCTTTCTGAGTTCTGTCATCTCATATCTGCATATATAAAAATATAGTGTGAGGATATATAATTTATATATATACATGTAGCTTTATATATATACACTTTAATAGTAGAAAATAATCACACTTATAGACAATAGCAGCTAATGAGACTTTTGTCGAGAGAGTCCAGGTGGCATAGTTGGTGTAATTCTACAAAGTCGACATATATAACGTCGTCGCCACGGAAGTAATGTTGGTTTCTAACTATGACAGGAACAAAGGCCTCTCCCCATTCACACGCCGCCTGTACCACTTGTTTAGCAGGTACATTTGCATACCCAGTTCACCTAAGGCCTCAGGGTTGTATAGACTCTTTCCATGTTATAATTTCTTCCAAGGATCCACTTTCAGAGCAGTTGGTCCTTCAGCGAGCACTTGGGCAAGGTCCAAACCAGTTTCCTCGTAAAACCAAGCCAGCTCCTCAAAATCGACGTCTAAGTCTAAGTTCGAACCATATTCATTACGAACGACAAGAGGGGAGACTGGTTGTTGCGATTGTTGTCCGAGTTGTGCAACACCTTTCCCTAGTCTAGTCTTTTTCTGCGCCGCCTCAAATGACTTAGTGAGAGAGCGGTCGTAGTCCGATTTTGGCAGGGTTTTTTGAGATTTCCGCTTTTTCTGGTCCACCTTCTTTCTTAGAAGATCTGGAGGTAGGTAGAAGTACGGTTTCTCTGGGTTCTCCCTCGCTTCTCGTTGCTTTTTCACTTTTTCGAAGAAACTGTCCACATCTTTTTGTACTGCAACATTTAATTCCTTTTCACTTTTCTCATAAGACAGTTTTTGGGGAATAACTGGATTAGATGAGGCTTTCTTCTTTGCCGGGTGGTGGGCCAACGGCTCCGTTTATGGGGCGGACCTCTTAGGAGCTGGCTTCTTCTTAGTCATCAAGGGAGGTGGGGAAGCCGTTGGAGACCTCCTTGGAGGCATTGGAGACCTCCTTGGAGGTGGCGACGGTGGCGGCGTTGCCACCTGATTTCCTAGAGCACTATGATGATCTGGAGATTGGATAATTGGACTTAGGTTGGTGGAGACCCTGCTGTGTGAGTACAAAAAAGAATAATTAGGTATAAGAAATTGTTATTTTTAATCATGCATGTCAATAGAAAATTAGTGAAAAAAATTTATTCACTTTTGTCCACGCCTATTGTCTGGCAATTGAGGAAGCAACGGTAGACTAGAGACCCTAGGAATAATGATGTAGCGCTTGCGCCATAGTATGGATGTCTTCTCTGCTTCTCCTAGAGTCTTCTCCCCATCACCTCCTGGAATGTCAAGAGCCAGATCACTAAAACCTTTGTTAACTCTATCCACTGAGACGCTAACATATCCAGGTGGTATTATTGCCCCATGGATTCTTGGTGTCTTGGTATGATTTGGAGGAGAAAAAACACCAAGAGCCACCATGATTGTGGCATTCTCTTTTGGAATATGTAGCTCACATGATATAAACGGTGCAGTGATGTCATCCACAGAGAAATATAGCATTGCGTCATCTTGATTTGGTAACTCCATGGAAGCGCAACTACTTTTCAACTGATCAAGGGGCTAATATTAATGTTGATTCCTGGATCTGATGCCTGCCTTTGGGCACTCATTGCTATTTGCACTTGCTTTATGATTTCATCCTGCATTCTAGCTTGCATGTTTTTTCGCGCTCTTGTGCTTGAAGCAATGCCTCCCGTGACTCACGAACATATTCCTCCAACCTGCTAATCCGCGCTGCTTCCTCATTCTTCCTTCTCTACCGGCTTCTGTAGGTATCTCTATCGTTAGGGAAACCATGCTCCTAAGAAATGTTCCATCCTAAACCTCTTGTTCGGCCACTGTGTTCAGCAGTCCCAATGGCATACGTCAGTTCATCCTTCTCTCTATTGGGCCTGAACGCACCAATAGCTTTAGCTTGTAGAGCATAAGATAATCTTTGTGTTGCTCTTTCGAGTTTTGGGCCATGAACCAGCTTCCCGGTCTCTAGGTCCAGTCTTCCCCCATGAGCGAAAAACCAATTTTTCGCGTGTTTGGGCCAATTAAGTGATTTTGGTGTGATACTCTTGGCAAGAATGTCCGCTTTCATTTTTTCCCACTTAGGAATGGCAGTCGCGTAGCCACCAGATCCCATGCCATGGTGGTATAGCTTCTGTCGGGCATTTTCTTGGTTCCTTCTCACCCGTTCCTCACCCTCTTTTGATGTCTTGTACTATACAAAATCATTCTAGTAGGGCCTCAACTTCACGAGCGGGCCCCTAGTATTGAAATTGGGCGTTAGGTTCTTCTTGACGTATTTCGTGTATAGGGATTTCTTCCAAGTCTGGAATTGTGTAGCCATCTTCTTCATAGCCCACTTTTGAATTAGCTCCTTCAATTTATCATCATTGATATCATCATAATCATCCGCTTGCAACGTGAAATGTTGAAGGATATCATCCCAAATTAAATTCTTATCAAGATCAGAGACAAAACTAACATGAGGCTCGTTGATCTTTTGCTTCCATTCACGGGCACTGATCGGAAGTCTATCCCTTACAAGGTACCCACAGTGTTGCACGAATTTCCTTACATGTGGACCAAGTGGTTCGCCTGTCTCGATATTGAATTTCGATATTATGTAGCGCCCCTCCAATGGCTTTTTCGGGTCTCGAATATTTTTGCTTTTCGCCGTTGTGGCCGTCGATCCAGAGGGCTACGTATAAAAAAGAATAAATAAATATGATGTGTACACATAATAGATGATAGATATTCAAATATATATATACAATATTCAAATATATATATAAATATATATACCTCGCCAGTATTTTCTTGCACAATATTTTCTTGGTTATCTTCAAGAGCCAGGTATTGACTTCCGTCATCTACATCCTGCTGGTCACCATCGGCAAATTGAGTACCAGTGTTGATAATATTCATCATTTCTTCATCTATGTTGTCTCTTGGGGCAGCCATCTAGCTTTTACTCCACTAGATATATCTATAAAAAATAAAACATGTTTCAATAAATAACCATCTGTACTAGTTGACCTTGCTTATGTGATCATCTCGGCGAGCATTTCTCCACCGGACGACACCGTACTTGGCCAAGGAAGAGCTCCGATTCTATGAGGAAGGGAACACGGTCTTCCACGACTATTGCCGCTCTCCCTCGTAGAATTAAAGATCCTCCTTGACGTCCGTTACCGCTTGGCAGAGAACATGCTCGCCGAGATGAACACGGTCCGCAAATTCAACTAATACGGATTTTCTACAATTTTCTAACTATTTTCTAAGTTTTTCATTTCATGGAAAAATTAATTCTAAAAAATAAAAGGCATAATTTCTAAGTATTTCATTTCATGGAAAACATAATTCTAAGTGACCTGCTCGATATCGGCGAGCTCGCGGGCGTTTAGGTTGCCGAGGATAGTAACATTTGTAGATGACATTTGTAGGTCTAAAGTTATCAAATATCTATCAAATTATAGCTCAAAAACATGTTTCAATAAATAACCATCCGTACTAGTTGACCTTGCTTACGTGATCATCTCGGCAAGCATTTCTCCACCGGATGGCACCATACTTGGCCAAGGAAGAGCTCTGATTCTACGAGGAAGGGAACACGGTCTTCCACGACCGTTGTCGCTCTCCCTCGTAGAATCAAAGCTCCTCCTTGACATCCATTACCGCTCGGCAGAGAACATGCTCGTCGAGATGAACATGGTCCGCAAGTATAACTAGTACGGATTTTCTACAATTTTCTAACTATTTTTTAAGTTTTTCATTTCATGGAAAAATTAATTCTAAAAAATAAAAGACATGATTTCTAAGTATTTCATTTCATAGAAAAATAATTCTAAGTGACCTACTCAATATCGGCGTGCTCGCGGGCGATTAGGTTGCCGAGGATAGTAACATTTGTAGATGACATTTGTAGGTCTGAAGTTATCAAATATCCATCAAATTATAGCTCAAAAACATGTTTCAATAAATAACCATTCGTACTAGTTGACCTTGCTTACGTGATCATCTCGGCGAGTATTTCTCTACCAGACAGCACCGTACTTGGCCAAGGAAGAGCTCTGATTCTACGAGAAAGGGAACACGGTCTTCCACGACCATTGCCACTCTCCCTCATAGAATCAAAGCTCCTCCTTGACGTCTATAACCACTCGGCAGAGAACATGCTCGCCGAGCTGAACACGGTCTACAAGTTCAACTAGTACGGATTTTCTACAACTTTCTAACTATTTTCTAAGTTTTTCATTTTATAAAAAGTTAAAATAAAATGTTTAGTCACGGAGTCCACAGAAACGACCATATTTTGACCTAGCAATGCATTGTCAATTGTCATTGTGTTGCACTGCACCCCGGATCAGACTCTAGACAATAAAATACTATGGTCGATCGATGACGTTCTTTGTCGTACAGTCGCACGGCGACAGCCGACGGATCCATAACCACCAAATATGTCAGGCCGGCTATTCGGGCGTATCATCAAAAGAGAACGAAACTGCAGCAACGCAACAAAATCTATCAGGCCGGCTGTTCAGGCTCTGATTCTACGAGTGAAGTGCACAAGACAACAACACAACCGCAAAACCATGACAGGCAGAGCTGAACGACGACTGACGTCTGCCTGGCGCTCCCGATGGAAACAAGCCGCACCGCAGCCGCGTGGAGTCGACAGCACGAGTTCTCTGCCGTCCCACACGTTGCGTTTTCAAGTGTTACAGAAACTCAAACATATAATGCTACTGACAGGCACATACAAGAGAAACTAATTACAACATAAAATCTTTCCTTGGTTCAGTATGCAGCACGTCCGAATGAAGGAAGCACATACAAGAGAAGGCTCGACCATGCTCCGATGAGGCAGCGTGCGCGGGGAAGGCTCGGGTGAGCTCTGGTGAGGTAGCGTGGGGAAGGCTCGGCCGCCCTCCGGTGAGGCAGCACGTGCGGGAAAAGCTCGGGCGAACTTCGGTGAGGCAGCGCAGGGAAGGCTCGGCATGCTCCGGTGAGCACGAGCGAGGTGGGGGCCAGGGACGAGGATGGCGCGCGCTCTAGTGAGGACAAGCGAGGCACGCTGGCCGGTCGGAGAAGAGGCGCACTGATGAGGCGAGGCTAGGGTGGTCGCCTAGGAGCGGCGGCACTGCTGGATTGATCTAGTGGAGAAGATGAGGCGACGGCGTGGCGGAGACAGAGAGGAAGAGAACTAGGGCATGGTTTATAAAGGGATACCTTTAGTCCTAATTGAAGCTACCAACCGGGACTAAAGACTCTTTAGTCCTGGTCTATTATTAGAACCGGAACTAAAAGTCTGAGCTTTAGTCCCGGGTGTACCCACGACCCGGGAGTAAAGGGCATTTGGGCGGGCCATGAAAACTGCAGCTCCACCTTTAGTCCCGAGTGGTTGATCCACCCAGGAGTAAAGGGGGTCTGTCCCGAGTTGTGGCTACACCCAGGACTAAAGCTCCACCTTTAGTCCTAGGTGGTTGATCCACCCAGGAGTAAAGGAGGAGCTGCAGTTGGCTTTCTCCAATTACCAAAAGTTTTTTACTTTTTTTATATATTTCTTTTATATAAATATGCAAAGAGTTATTAATTACCTAATAAATAAAATATTATCCAAAAAAATTATAAAAAATTCTTGGACTTGGTTTTGCATTATTATACACAACAAAAATTTGTAAACTAAACTCTTTTATTTTACTGTATAAATATTTGACATAGTGTAAATAATAATTACAATTTACACCATGCAAAAATATACTACTTAATTAAAATCATTAAAACTATTGTTTTTTGATAGGAAATTAGTTTTCACATCTTATTAACATTCATCATTTGGTTTTTCATCACATTCTCCACGAGAAATCCACCGTCTAGCAGAAAATTCATTTAAACCGTAGAAAATATGAAAACACGACAAAAAAAATCTAAAGTCACAATTATTACATAATAGGTCTAATACATCACTATATATATCAAGCGGGCATAGTAGTGAACTTCTTCTTAACATATATCCCTTGGTTATGATCGCGCCATAACCATGGAGTGTCCTCATCATTTAGCTGGATGCTTGGGTCTTTATTCACTGTGAAGGGTGGAATTCGGTCATCCTTTTCATAATCTTCTGATGTGTCTGACTTGTCTTCAATTCCGACGATGTTTCTTCTCCCTGAAAGAACTATGTGGCACTTTGGCTCATTGATTGGGTCGTTGTTGTTTTTCCCTCTCTTCAGTTTTGTAGCTATGTCCTTGACATAGAACACCTGATTCACATCCTTAGCAAGGACAAATGGTTCATATTTATACCCAATATTGTTGAGGTCCACGGTTGTCATTCCATACTGATTGTCGACTGCTACCCTGCCTCTAGTCGCCTTTACCCATTGGCACTTGAACAAAGGTACCTTAAAAGTAGGTGCATAGTAGTTCCCATATCTCCTCTATGCGGCCATAATATGTTTGCTTATTTCCATTAGGGTCAGTGGCATCTATGCGGACACCACTGTTTTGGTTGGTGCTCCTTTTATCTTGGGCTAGTGTGTAAAATGTATTTCCATTTATCTCGTACCCTTTGTATGTGAGGATATGCCACGATGGCTACCTAGCCAACAAATAAAGTTGCTCAACAATACTCTCATCACCCTGACATTCTTTTCGCAACCAGACATAGAAAGTTTCCATATGCTGACGCATAATCCAAGCTTTAGACTTCCCTTGAAACTCGGATCGGAGCAACTCTTTATGTGTCTCGATATACGGATCCACCAAAGAGGAGTTTTGCAGAACTATATAGTGTGCTTTATTAAAATAATTGTCCTACATACCAATATATGGTTTCTTCCCTAGTGTCCCCTTTCCACTTAGTCTCCCCTCGTGTCATGATTTAGGAACACCAATCGGGTCAAGGTCGGGAATAAAGTCAACACAAAACTCAATGACCTCCTCTATTCCATAGCCCTTGGCGATGCTTCCTTCTGGTCGAGCATGGTTGTGAACATATTTCTTTAGGACTCCCATGAACCTCTCAAAGGGGAACATGTTGTGCAGGAACACATGACCAAGAATGCTAATCTCCTTGACCAGGTGAACTAGGAGGTGTGTCATGATATTAAAGAAGGAAGGAGGAAACACCAACTCAAAGCTAACAAGACATTGAACCACATCATTCTGTAGTTTAGCTAGATCCATTGGATCGATTGCCTTCTAAGAAATTGCATTGACGAATGCACATAGCTTCACGGTGGCTAGACGTACATTTGGAGGTAGAATTCCTCTTAATGCAACGGGAAGTAATTGTGTCATGAGCACGTGGCAGTCATGGGACTTTAAGTTTAGGAATTTCTTCTCTGGCACATTTATTATACCCTTTATATTCGAGGAGAATCCAGATGGTACCTTGATGCTTGCTAGGCATTCAAACATGCTTTCCTTCTCTTCTTTGCTAAGAGTGTAGCTGGCAGGACTTAAGTAATGGCGTCCATCATCTATCTTCTCTGGATGCAGGTTGTCTCATTCTTTCAAACACCGTAGGTCCTATCGTGCTTCAAGTGTGTCCTTAGGCTTCCCATACATACCCATGAAGCCTAGCAGGTTCACACAAAGATTCTTCGTTAGGTGCATCACGTCGATCGCGCTATGGACCTCTAGGACTTGCTAATAGGGTAGCTCCCAAAATATGGACTTCTTCCACATGGGTGCGTGACCGTCGGCGTCGTTCGGAATAGGTTCGCTGCCATGTGCCTTTCCAAATATGACTTTCACATCCTTGACCATATTGAGTACATCCTCACTAGTTCGGTTGCCCGGCTTGGTCTGGTGGTCTGCCTTACCTTTAAAATGCTTGCCTTTCTTTCTTAGGGGGTGATTCGCAAGAAGAAATCGATGATGGCCAAGGTACACGACCTTTCAACATTTTTTTCAAGAATATACCTTTAATGTCATCGAAACAGTGCGTGCATGCATTATATCTCTTGTTTGATTGTCCTGAAAGATTACTTAGAGCAGGCCAATCATTGTTTGTTACAAACAACAATGCTCATAGGTCAAAGTGCTTCTGTTTGTGCTCATCCCACACACGTACACCTGGTCTGTTCCACAAAAGTAGA
Source organism: Miscanthus floridulus (assembly GCF_019320115.1). Lineage (NCBI taxonomy): Eukaryota > Viridiplantae > Streptophyta > Magnoliopsida > Poales > Poaceae > Miscanthus > Miscanthus floridulus. The sequence continues at coordinate 97,837,614 of NC_089582.1, read as the reverse complement.
AGTTCTTCAACTAGTGGCCTCAGGTACACATTGATGTCGTTGCTAGGTTGCCTTGTAATGGAGACGGGGATCCCAATCTTCCATCAGGTGATGGTAACTATCGTTGTGGCAGAAAATGACACACCAATCTGGCTTCAGATCAAAAGATCGAACCCTACAATCTTAGCACCATAGCTCCTCTGGTTATCAACCAAATCACAGACCAGGTTGACCTTGCCAAAAAGGCTAATCCCTACCTATGCAATGAAGAACACAAGCAAGAACAAGAAAGAAAGCAACCAAATTGCAGATAAATGATTAAACTCACGAAGTTGGGGTCTCACAAATCGATGAACGGTGAAACTGTTCTTAACAGATTAATCTAAGCAAAACCCAAAAACCTAATGATGGCAGCGGCGTATGATTATAAAGGTCTTAGGGTCATCGCCTACCCTGGACGCGCCCCCTAATGGGCCCAAACATGATACATGGCCCAACGAACCAAAAGAAGGTGTCGCAGCACCCTGGCAGATTCTGGATGCTGACTTGTTTCGACAATTCCCATTGATTTCGAAGAGATTTTGATGTGAAATGACTTGGATTGGCTTCCTTATCAAATTATCTTTCCATCCATATGTGGATCATCGAAAATGGAGTTCGGATGCGTCCTGGGTGACCAGTTTAAGGCAGACTGATCCTAGATTCCGAGGCAGACTCGAACTTGAGTTGCTTTGGGCCTACACCTCGGGGACTCGAACTGAAGTAGCCTTGGGCCTCCTTTTTGACTTAGACACCCTTGCTGGCCTCCTTCCCCTCCATTCCATGTGCCAAACATGGTCATATACATGGGTGTCATGTCCTCATCATCCTCCCCTTCCTGATGAAAAGCCGTCCTCGGCGTCGATTATGCTTGAAACTGACCCTGCACAACATAAAGGAGAACGGGGTTGCGAGGACAAAGAAAACTGAAATAATTCTAAGAAGGAATGTGACCTTGTTTCCAAGTTTCTAGCATGTCATCTCGCATAAAAATTTCAGCAAGCATGTTGACTCCATGATCCGAATGCACACGATGTATGTCAACACTATCTTGCAAAAGATTAGAACTAACCAAAGACAATGCAGGAATAGATGGTCGAGCAGACATAGGTAGCAACCAACAATGCTCCCCTTCTTGGAAGTGAACTTGTTTCTTTAATGAACATGAGAAAATGTTTGTATTATTATGGCTGCCCTCTAAACGATCATAATCTTATAAACAAAAGGAGAATTCATATTATTACGAATGTATACTCGATGTATCATATATTGTCCTTTGTTGTCATATCTACCAATAACATGATATGTGTGTTTAGAAAACCATGGTAAATCAGTATATGCATAAAGTTTCTCCTCTAAAGAACTAAGATTACACGGAACATCAAATTTAATGTAACCCAAAGTATTTAAAGAAGACAACAATTTCAGCTCATCAACTTCACTAGCATTATGAATAACAAGTCTATTTTTAGCACAAGTTCTCATTTTCAGCACACATATAGCGTGATCATTCTTCAATGATTGCATGGGTATAACATAAATATCATCATGCAAGTCATCTTTGTCACAAAAAACATCACGCAAATCATCTTGTGACAAAGGTAAATCAAGCGAAGGTTCCACTAAAATTTGCTCTATCATAGCATGATTGGTGGAAAAATTCAGCACATCAAGAGAACTCTCACCTTCCGTGAGTTTAGCATCGTGGGCTTTACCTTTGCTCTCATGATCAGCAGGAGTAATAGTTGATTATTCTGAATTGTCACATGAGACTGTGAGCATCTTATTTTCTATCACGTCATCCTCGCTCTTTTGTATATTGTCCTGCAAAAGGTTAGGCATAGCAGGAGGAATAACAAGAGATTGATCTAGTTGATGCACCTCATCATTTGAATTAATTACAAGAGATGGGTTAACAAAGGTTTCTCGCATAAGATCTTTCATATCATTCCAAGTTTGAGGTTTATCAGAAGGATCTAAAGACTCCCACCAAGATAAAGTAGAATGTCGTAAAACACTAGCTGCATTTTTTACCTTCCTCCTTGGACACATAAAGCGAGTAGCAAATATGTTATCGATAGCAATTTCCCACTCCATGTACTCATCAGCACCTATACCATCATAAGTCGGTGGATACGAACAACCTGTCATTGTAAACACAAAAATAAGGAACAAACGGTGAAAGTTATCCCTACCAAATAACTACGTGGTTGCAGTGGTGTCACTTTTCACAGCAAGTGGAAACGTCTTACCAAGCTCTTACAAAGTTCTTACCAACGCAAGCAGTGGCGGTACAACCGGCGGCTGGTTCGTGATACCTGTGAGGCAGTGGTACCGAGATTGCAAAGCCCTTTTTCTATACTAATCTAAAGAATTTGTGGAGCTTGGAAGGCAAACAAAGAGTAATATGTATATCTAGCACATAAGTCAGTAATAGACAGCAATATTGAATAAATGTCCAGAGCACTTGTCCTAGTTGCTGGCCAATACGTGTTCCTATCACCAGTTGTGATAAACAAGAGAGGAAACAAGGATGAAAGGAAATAAGTATCAAAGGTAGCAACAGATGTGAACAAGGCAAAAGGTATCACAAATAATAGAGTTGTTGAGTGTTCCTTATGTGCTCCTTTTTGATATCTTCTATTCTCTTTTACTATTTTTTTCTTTTATTTTTTGTCCAATCTTTTTTTCTTCCTTTTGCCGTTTTGATATTTTTTTCTCAGCAAGGAGCACACAAGAATAAACCACAAAAAATTTAAGCTCAATTGAATAAAAGATGTGGCCTATAGAAAATTAGGACTGTGCTAAAAAGCATACCAAAACTTATGGGCCCAGAAACTCAATTTTCCTAATCGAATTTCGCAAATTTAATTTTTCTAAACCCATCCATCCTAGGATGAAATAGATCTAAAATTTTCTAGCGTTCTTTGTAGATATAAATTTTTTCCCGTTTCGAGTTCGGATGCAAAAGTTATGACTATTTTGAGGAAGCTGCTCGAATCAGGGATTTAGTGGACACAAGATGCAAACCGATGGTGATACGGAATAGCGGCGGGTGGAGGTATCAAGACAAACTAGAAAAGAACACAATCTAAATCAACAACAAGACTTTGACCTAGGGCACAAACTCAACAAAGCGAACTTTAAAACTGAATTATGCAAAGGCTATGGCGCGGATGGTTATAGGATAGGAAACAAATATGGCATTGGACTATGGGATAAAAGCAAAAACACTAGAACTAAGGGTAAGATGCGAACTTGACGGTATACCTGAAGCTCTGATTAACACTTAATGGAGACGGGGATCCCGATCTTCCGTCAGGTGATGGTAACTATCGTTGTGGCGAAGAATGACACACCGATCCGGCTTCAGATCGAAAGATCGAACCCTGCAATCTTAGCACCATAGCTCCTCTGGTTATCAACTAAGTCATGGACTAGGTTGACCTCACCAAGAAGGCTAATCCCTGCCTATGCAACGAAGAACACAAGCAAGAACAACAAAGAAAGCAACTAAATTGTAGATGAATGATTAAACTCATGAAGTTGGGGTCTCACAAACCGATGAACGGCGAAACTGTTCTTAATAGATTAATCTAAGCAAAACCCAAAAACCTAATGACGGTGGCAGTATATGATTATAAAGGTCTTAGGGTCGTCGCCTACCCTGGACGCGCCCCCTAATGGGCCCAAACACGATACACGGCCCAACGGACCAAAAGAAGGTGTCGCAGCACCCTTGCAGATTCTGGATGCTGACTTGTTTCGACAATTCCCATTGATTCCGAAGAGATTTTGATGTGAAACGACTTGGATTGGCTTCCTTATCAAATTATATTTTGATCCATATGTGGATCATCGAAAACAGAGTCCGGATGCGTCCTGGGTGACCAGTTTAAGACAGACTGGTCCTAGATTCCGAGGCAGACTTGAACTTGAGTTGCTTTGGGCCTCCATCTCGGGAACTCAAACCGAAGTAGCCTCGGGCCTCCTTCTTGACTTGGACACCCTTGCTGGCCTCCTTCCCCTCCATCCCATGTGCCAAACATGATCATATGCATGGGTGTCATGTCCTCATCATCCTCCCCTTCTTGAAGAAAAGCCATCCTCGGCGTCGATTGTGCTTGAAACTGACCCTACACAACATAAAAAAGAACAGGGTTGCGAGGACAAAGAAAACTAAAATAATTCTGAGAAGGAACGTGACCATGTTTCCAAGTTTCTAGCATGTCATCTCGTATAAAAATTTCAGCAAGCATGTTGACTCCATGATCCAAATGCACACGATGTATGTCAACACTATTCTGCAAAAGATTAGAATTAACCAAAGACAATGCAGGAATAGATGGTTGAGCAAACATAGATAGCTACCAACAATGCTCCCCTTCTTGGAAGTGAACTTGTTTCTTTAAGTAACATAAGAAAATATTTGTATTATTATGGCTGCCCTCTAAACGATCATAATCTTGTACAACAAAAGGAGAATTCATATTATTATGAATGTATACTCGATGTATCATATATTGTGCTTTGTTGTCATATCTACCAATAACATGATATGTGTGTTTAGAAAACCATGGTAAATCAGCATATGCATAAAGTTTCTCCTCTAAAGAACTAAGATTACACGGAACATCAAATTTAATGTAACCCAAAGTATTTAAAGAAGACAACAATTTCAGCTCATCAACTTCACTAGCATTATGAATAACAAGTCTATTTTTAGCACAAGTTCTCATTTTCAGCACACATATAGCGTGATCATTCTTCAATGATTGCATGGGTATAACATAAATATCATCATGCAAGTCATTTTTGTCACAAAAAACATCACGCAAATCATCTTGTGACAAAGGTAAATCAAGCAAAGGCTCCACTAAAATTTGCTCTATCATAGCATGATTGGTGGAAAAATTTAGCACATCAAGAGAACTCTCACCTTCCGTGAGTTTAGCATCGTGGGCTTTACCTTTGCTCTCACAATCAGTAGGAGTAATAGTTGATTGTTCTGAATTGTCACATGAGACTGTGAGCATCTTATTTTCTATCACGTCATCCTCGCTCTTTTGTATATTGTCCTGCAAAAGGTTAGGCATAGCAGGAGGAATAACAAGAGATTGATCTAGTTGATGCACCTCATCATTTGAATTAATTACAAGAAATGGGTTAACAAAGGTTTCTCGCATAAGATCTTTCATATCATTCCAAGTTTGAGGTTTATCAGAAGGATCTAAAGACTCCCACCAAGATAAAGCAGAATGTCGTAAAATACTAGCTGCATTTTTTATCTTCCTCCTTGGACACATAAAGTGAGTAGCAAATATATTATCGATGGCAATTTCCCACTCCATGTATTCATCAGCACCTATACCATCATAAGTCGGGGGATACGAACAACCTGTCATTATAAACACAAAAACAAGGAACACACGGTGAAAGTTATCCCTACCAAATAACTACGTGGTTGTAGTGGTGTCACTTTTCACAGCAAGTGAAAACGTCTTACCAAGCTCTTACAAAGTTCTTACCAACGCAAGTAGTGGCGGTACAACCGGCGGCTGGTTCGTGATACCTGTGAGGCAGTGGTACCGAGATTGCAAAGCCCTTTTTCTATACTAATCTGAAGAATTTGTGGAGCTTGGAAGGCAAACAAAGAGTAATATATATATCTGACACATAAGTCAGTAACAGACAGCAATATTAAATAAATGTCCAGAGCACTTGTCCTAGTTGCTGGCCTATACGTGTTCCTATCACCAGTTGTGATAAACAAGAGAGGAAACAAGGATGAAAGAAAACAAGTATCAAAGGTAGCAACGGATGTGAACAAGGCAAAAGGTATCACAAATAATAGAGTTGTTGAGTGTTCCTTATGTGCTCCTTTTTGATATCTTCTATTCTCTTTTACTATTTTTTTTCTTTTATTTTTTGTCCAATCTTTTTTTCTTGCTTTTGCCCTTTTGATATTTTTTTCTCATCAAGGAGCACACAAGAATAAACCATAAAAAATTTAAGCTCAATTGAATAAAAGATGTGGCCTATAGAAAATTAGGACTATGCTAAAAAGCATACCAAAACTTGTGGGCCCAGAAACTCAATTTTCCTAATCGAATTTCGCAAATCTAATTTTTGCGAACCCAGCTATGCTGGGATGAAATAGATCTAACATTTTCTGGCGTTCTTCGTAGATATAAAATTTTTCCCGTTTCGAGTTCGGATGCAAAAGTTATGACTGTTTTGAGGAAGCTGCTCGAATCAGGGATTTTGTGGACACAAGATGCAAACCGATGGTAATACGGAATAGCGGCGGGTGGAGGTATCAAGACAAACTAGAAAAGAACACAATCTAAATCAGCAACAAGACTTTGACCTAGGGCACAAACTCAACAAAGCGGACTCTGAAACTGAATTATGCAAAGGCTATGGCGCGGATGGTTATAGGATAGGAAACAAATATGGCATTGGACTATGGGATAAAAGCAAAAACACTCGAACTAAGGGTAAGATGCGAACTTGACGGTATACTTGAAGCTCTGATTACCACTTAATGGAGACGGGGATTCCGATCTTCCGTCAGGTGATGGTAACTATCGTTGTGGCGGAGAATGACACACCGATCCGGCTTCAGATCGAAAGATCGAACCCTGCAATCTTTGCACCATAGCTCCTCTGGTTATCAACCAAGTCACGGACTAGGTTGACCTCGCCAAGAAGGCTAATCCCTGCCTGTGCAACGAAGAACACAAGCAAAAACAACAAAGAAAGCAACTAAATTACAGATGAATGATTAAACTCACGAAGTTGGGGTCTCACAAACCGATGAACGGCGAAACTGTTCTTAACAGATTAATCTAAGCAAAACCCAAAAACCTAATGACGGTGGCGGTATATGATTATAAAGGTCTTAGGGTCGTCGCCTACCCTGGACGCGCCCCCTAATGGGCCCAAACACGATACACGGTCCAACGGACCAAAAGAAGGTGTCGCAGCACCCTGGCAGATTCTGGACGCTGACTTGTTTCGACAATTTCCATTGATTCCGAAGAGATTTTGACATAAAACGACTTGGATTGGCTTCCTTATCAAATTATCTTTCTATCCATATGTGGATCATCGAAAATGGAGTCCGAATGCATCCTGGGTGACCAGTTTAAGGCAGACTGGTCCTAGATTCCGAGGCAGACTCGAACTTGAGTTGCTTTGGGCCTCCACCTCGGGGACTCAAACCGAAGTAGCCTCGGGCCTTCTTCTTGACTTGGACACCCTTGCTGGCCTCCTTCCCCTCTATCCCATGTGCCAAACATGGTCATATGCATGGGTGTCATGTCCTCATCACCTTGGGCCTTGGATGAACACTGGCATCATAATAAACTTACGCTTCATGCATAACCAGGGAGGAAGGTTGTAGATATATAGAGTAACAGGCCAAGTGCTATGACTACTGCTCTGCTCCTCGAAAGGATTCATACCATCCGTACTTAAAGCAAACCTTAAGTTTCTTGCGTCATTTGCAAACTCCGGGAATTCTCTATCGATTGCTCTCCACTGGGACCCATCAGCAGGGTGTCTCAACATATTGTCTACCTTACGGTCTTCTTTGTGCCATCGCAACAACTTTGCATGGTCTTTGTTTCTGAACAGACGTTTCAAGCGTGGTATTATAGGAGCATACTACATAATCTTGGCAGGGATTTTTTTTCGAATCGCGGTACAAACACAATTACCTCTAAGAACATGTGCACACATCCTACCCTTATGAGCACCTCCGAAGAAATGATACTAGGTCGGCAGATTTCGAGATTGAGGAAATCACAACAATGCATAGGCGCTTTGCTTCCTTGTACAAAAACTTGACTTCTCTTTTCACATGCTTCCTCTGATAAATAACAAGTAGTCCAACAAACCCTACGCAAGGGCATATGTCATCACGGAGACATCTCTTATAAAAATGTGATTTCATTTACTACAAAGCGTGTCCAGCAGTAGTGGTGTTCTTATCTAGTTTTATGAACTTATTGTGCCTCTACTCTCTCTGATTGGAAATAATCTCAGACCCACTCAGATTTTATACATCAATATATTAAAAACTGGTATATTGAAAATACAAAAGTAATGTCAGTAGATATACCATTTAAATTAGATAGAAGCACAGGGTAGTATTTTCATTTTTATTTCCCATATTTTATAACAATCTTCAATTAAAGTTAGTTCTATCTTATAGACCATACCAATAATATTCTACATGATGCATACGACTCATCTATTTAGTTTCTATGCATTAGGAGCAGAGGATTGCATGACCCTCTTGCTGATAGCATGCCAATTTTGATTTTCAGGAACTTCTAGTACTAGGGCATCATCATGTCAGCAACAAGGGGATAAAAATGCTAATGAGTGTGCAGCCAAACAATCCAATATATATAGCTAGCTTGGTGGTTGTCAACTATGAGCTTTTATTCTTTGTTTGGTGGCTTCCATGGACAATATGAGCTATGTGCAAGAACCAATAAGAATATGTAATTTTGGGCCTGTTTGGTTTGCACGCAGGCAAACCTGCCTGGACCAGGCAGCTCGCCCAGGCGTTGGATTTCCAGCGCCTGGGGCTGAGATGCATGCCTGGGCCTGAGATTGCATGGGGGCACCAACCAAACAGCATGTTAGTATCTATTGATCACTTTGGTAGTCTAGACTTGAGCTTATGAATGAATAAAGCTTTGATGGATGCATTAACATGGATACCAGATTGTTAGGTCTAGTGTATAGTAATTTAATGTAAATTAGCTTTCTTTTTTATCTATTTAAATGATCCCGTTGAACTATCAGTCGGTAAAAATCCTTTAGGTGCCTGATCGAGTGACCGTACGTCGGCTGGTATAACTTTTGTACCAACACTAACAACAACTGAGAGGTAGAGTCGGCATAGATATATACTGACTGTTGGTTAGTCACTATAGAGGCTTTTACTGACACTAACAAAGTCGTTATATTTTGTGTGTGATACAGTGGACAAGGATAAACTCAGCGATGCCTTTTGACGACCTATGCCCATCGGATGGAATGGGAGGAAGCATTGGTGCTTAAATCTTATTAATGCAATGCCGGTCTCAATGACTGGTTCCAGCATGGGTCACCATCCATCACAGAATGGTGGTGGGAAGGAAAATTAGGTCAAGAGTCGCCTATGAGTTATAAACCGGGGGATCTATCTAAATGATGCTATCGGATTAATAAGTAGTCACACATGGTCTCTCCAACTTGGGTGTGATAGGATGGGGTACCCTGCCCTGCAATTCCCCAGTTTATTTCAAATCCCTTTCAGGCCCCGTTTGGTTGCAGGGAAATGATTCTCAGCCACACAGATCTTTCACAAATTTGTATTAGCGCGGAAAATTTCCGGGCCCAGAATGGAACGGGGCCTCAGTGTGAGGTCAGTTTGCATTAAATGTAGTTGTCTTGGACTATTCAACATTGTGGTAAAGGAAATGTGGATTCCAGTAACATGATAGATGGGTAGTATGTCATCTTTGCTAAAAAAACATGTTAATGACCAATGTTTCAAATTAGACAGAGATATATGTTATTAACAATGAAGAAAGGGACTAGATATATCTAATAGAAACAGTTAATAGTTAAGAAATTTTGACTAGATCAGTTTGTAAAAGCGAGAAGTTTCTAGGAAACGTTTTAGGTATGCCTGTTGTTTGCGGCAGTGGCCCCGTTCGCTTCGCTGAAAAAACAAACCGAAACATTGTTCCGGTTGTTTTGTTGTGAGAGATAAAACACTATTCTAGCTGAAAAAACGGATTATAAGAGAAGCGGGCAGGGCGAATATATATAGTTTTACCAAAAAGAGAAATCAATTATTTTAAAAAAGTTTAACTAAAATCCAGATACATAGCACTAGCAGGACACTGTACTCCAGAAGAGATTAGCTGTGCCATGTGATTTTCATGCATTGAATTGGGCCAAATAAATGTAAGACAGCTCTAGGTCCAATCGAACCGAAGCTCTCAAATTTTCGAGTACACATAAATATCGCAAATTAAATGGATGTACAAGCTCACTAATTTTTGTCATGTTCGCTTGGCTTATAAGCCGTATTCTTTTAGCCAACGAACAGTATTTTTCTCTCACAATAAATTAGCCAACGGTACTTTTGCTTGTCAGCCAAGCGAACTGGGCATTTTTTTCCTCTTGGTACCCCACATGTTAAAAAAGCTATGCAATTCACACAGAAATGATTCATGAATGAGATGCATCACATCTTGGAAATCCAATTACTTACCCCGAGCTAAGAATCTCTTGCAATATCTTGATCAAAAGGCCTATTCTTTTATTTATATCTAACACAGGCTTTAATTCAAGTAATTTGGAAAAGAACCATTCAGTTACTTACATTTGAATTTGCAATAAGCTAGAATTTCATCAAAATTCCACAAGATAATCCTACAAAAGCAAACATTTGTGTAATGGAATAATAATAACACGAAGAATATATGGAGCTAGACGAAGGGGGGGTAATATAATTGAGCATCTATTATAACATCTAAATATATAGATCTTTTAATTTATAAGATGTACACTTCTTTCTAGTATCGGCCTCTCTCATGCATGGTCCATTTAGGAACCTGTCATTAGTATAAGCTTACATGATCAGTTCCAAACCCTAACATCAGAGAAACAACAACAGCGAAAAAATTTAAAAGAAGGGATTAAAACAAACTAGATCGAACACCCAACTCGATCCAAATCACCGAGAATTCAAAGACACTTAGTTTGTTCGATTTCTGCTTAACTAGTTACCTAACTCGGCGATTAATTTCTTCTTTTTGTTCTTGCATCTCTACTTGATTAATTAGCTTGCTTTTGGTTGTACTTGTACCGCGGCCTTAATTAAAAGAACTCACTGGGGTCCCCTAATGGCACCACGTCTGCCACAAGCCCCACCTCGCCGTGGCCCATGCCGTCGTCGAGCAACCAGCTCTCCAGCATCGAGAACACCGGCGGCGCGGAGGCGGAGCCCGCGCCGGCCGAGCTGCTGGCCATCTTGCTGGTCTCCGTCGAGCACTCGGGGGTCTGCGCCGCCGTGTTCGCGGCCGCCCCGCCACTGTGGCTCGCCGACGCGGACGCCGCGCCCTCACCGGAGCACTGCGACCGCTGCTGCGTCGTGGCCGTCGTCGACGTCGAACCCGACGCCTCCGGCCCCTTGCCCCCGCCGCCGCCGCCGGGGCGCAGCCACCCCTCCAGCAGCCGCGCGATGTTCTCGGCGCTAGACGCGTACGTCGTGCACCCGGGAGGAGTCGTCGGCAGAGGCTCCACCTTCGCCGGCGCCAGCGGCGCCGAAGGCTCCAGCGAGAGCGCGTCGCGCAGAGCCTGCCGCGCCGTGTGGATGTCGGTCTGCAGCCGCCGCTCCCACTGCCCCTTGGGTACGGCCGGACGATTATTCCCTCCCCCGCCTGCGGTGCCGGCGCCGCCGTCCTCTCCCCCTTCCCCTTCGCCAGCCTGCATCTTCTTCAGCTTCTTCTTGAGATGCGTGTTCCAGTAGTTCTTGATGTCGTTGTCCGTCCTCTCCGGCAAGTAGGATGCTATCGCCGCCCACCTGCACGGCAGATCAACAAGCTCATCAGCACACGAACACCTCGTGTCGTGGATGATTTGTCCATCAAAAGACGACAGGCGAGGGATCATCGCCTGTTGCCAAGGAGAGCCTGGAGGTGGATGATGAGCTTCTCCTCCTGCTCGGTAAAGTTGCCGCGCTTGATTCCCGGCCGGAGGTAGTTTGTCCACCGCAACCGGCAGCTCTTGCTGCACCGCATCAGCCCTGCACGTACGCGCACACGTGGCGGCCAAAAAAGAAAAATCAGATAAGCTTGGGAGCTTGGATCTTGGAAGGCAGGCAATTCCGTCCACCGCGTCGTCATCAGAGATTCATCACAGACCGGTGTTGGTCGGCACGGCGCGCCAGTTGCCGGGGCCGTGCTCCTGGACATAGGAGACGAGCATGAGGTCCTCCTCGGGGGTCCATGGCCCTTTTTTCACTCCCACCTTGTCGCAGCACGGCGGCCTCCCCATGCCACCGCCTCCGGCCTTTTCCGCTCCGGCCGGCCGGCAGCTACTCTCGATCTCTAGCTCTTGAGCGCGGTGGTTGGTGAGCTCGATCGTTTGCTCAGACTCAGAGAGATAAAAGCACCGATCGACCGATTCCGTGCAGACGAGTGGGGAGGTAATAGGGGTGGGGGCAGGATGCATATATATACACGCACAGCACGAGCTAGCAAAAGGAAGAGGAGGAAGACGAAGAGAAGAGAGCTAGTATGAGAGTGCAGTGGCTGCCACTGGAACACAGTTTGACCCGGGTAGAATGCTGAGCTAATAATCAACGGCGACGTGACATGTGTTACATCCACATGCCCTCATGGGCACAGATGGGCAGATGTACACAGCGCGGCAAGCGAAAAGGGCCGGGATAGAGAAACAGGCCGGTCGAGGGCAACCCGCAATGGGGGCCTGTCTCAAGTCTGAACCCGATCGACGGGTTTGGTAGCATAATAATAACCTGGACTGTTTTATTTTGCTATAAAAAAACCGCGATTGTTTTATTTGCTTTTCCATATGGATATGTTTTTTTAATTTTATGGTGCATTACAATTAAATGCGTTCTGTGCATCTTTTTCTCTTGACATGAATGGCTGACTGCACAGCGTAATGAATTTGAAATAAATGGGTGGCTGTATATATCTTGGTAAGATGCTAGTGAATACAAATGATTTTTTGTTTGCAATAATAGTTGTGTATACCTTGTCAGTGAATCTATCTGTGCCATAGTAGACGGGGTCTGTCTCTGAGCGTCTCGAATCTATTATACAGACAGATATAATGACAGGTCATACAACCCACGGATAGAAATCCGTCTCTAAGTTGTTTAATGCTTTGCATTTAGATAGGATCAACTATAAATAAATTTTTGCATACCATTGTGTGGCTATTTGATAGAAAATATATCAAGAATAAATAAGAGCAACATGATTACAATGTTTTTAAAAACCATCAATATAATAATTATATTATATATAGTTGCAACGCCTTTGGTCTAATTTCCTTTGTTTCCATAGCGTTATGTGCTCAATTAGATCCTTCTTGAGTTTCCTATGTGTTAGCCGAGCTTTGATAGCGAAATTTCTACGAAGTACCTCCGTGAAGCATGGATCAGGGTTATCGTTTGTACGCACTTCAGGTGGGAGCACTATTGTCGCACTTGATTCATTCAAATCCAAGACTTCTCTAATTGATTCCTTCTCATATTCCACTAACATATTGTGAAGGATAACACAAGCTTGCATTATGTTGATAACGTCCCACTGCTTCCATAACCTTGCTAGTCGACGAACAATATCAAAGTGTGATTGCAGCACACCAAATGCGCACTCGACATCTTTCCTCGCCCCTTCTTGCATCAATGCAAATAATTTGTCTTCTTTCGACTAAGGGGTTGTCACTATCTTCACGAATACTGCTCATTCGGGATATATTTTATAGGCATGATAGTAACCCATGTCATATTGTGTTCTGTTTACGTCATAGTGTACCACAGGAGCTTCTCCTTTTATTGCTTGAATGAATAGTTGTGACTTGTTTAGAACGTTTATGTCATTCTGAGACCCGGTGGTACCAAAGAAAGCATGCCAAATACGAAGATCCCGAGTTGCCACTGCTTCAAGGATCATAGTAGGAACACCTTTGTCACCATGTGTGAACATGCCTGCCCAACATTTCAGACAATTCTTCCATGCCCAATGCATACAATCGATGCTTCTCAGTATTCCTGGAAAACCACGAGCCTCATTTCTTGTAAGATTTTTTCTAGATCATCGCTTCTTGGAGGGCATAGATATTCTTCACCGAATTTTTCAATCACTCCTTCAACAAATTTTCCCAAAGTCTCCAAACAAGTGCTTGCAGCAATCTTTAACACCTCATCAAGTTGATTAGCCGAGGTTCCATAAGCTAGCACATCCTGATAGTCGCAGTACACTTTTGTCAGGGTCATAACCCTGGGGTGTCTCAAGGTACCGATTAGTTAGCAGGCCACGTGGCCTACAATGCAACAGTCAGCAAGGGCCCAAACGACCGAGGCCCAGCAAAACCCGAGCAGAGCGGGCTAGCCGCCAAGGCCGGGGTCATCCCTGACCTCCTCCACCCGCCTTAGAACACAACACTCATAAGACACACGACCTCTCCCCGTCACGACCCCCCGGAGGGATGGGGGGAGGTCGAGTGTAGCTAGGCGCGCCTGCTTTGACAAGAGCAAGCATGCCGCGCTGATCCCATAAGGACCGAGGTGAGAACAGTCACCTCAGCCCGGTCAGACACCATCCCTACGCCACGCCGCGCCGATGAGACAATACCGCATAGCAAAGGCAACAGGTACGAAACCCACCATCTAAATACGGATCAACAAGACGTATGTATGATCCCACCCACTATAGGATGGGATCCATGACGAAGGTCTCAGCATAGAGGCCATTCGACCGGTTGAAAGCCCCTACCCAGATGAATGGGGTCGTGGCCCTTAGCCCCATGAAGCAACCAGGCGATCGATGACCTAGGGCAGCTACCAACTCCCATACGATGCCCTGGAAAACCAGGAGATGGCAACGAAGGCCATGACTTATACCGCGTCGCACCGAACGGCTGATGAACCACCACCGTGTCTATAGTGCCACCATGGCCAACACAGTAGCACCACGTCACACCCTGCCGTGGCATGGCCTCAGGACCATGACGATAGCCATGCCTAGACAAGCACCAGAAGATGGTGTAGCTTGCATGCCTAGTTAGCTAGGACCTCCCTCAGGCTCTCGACCCTTCGGTCAGGGGAACCTCCTACTTTGTATGTGCCCTAGCCCTGAACTCTATATAAGGACAGCTAGGGCATCCTCTCTAGATATTTTGAATCCTCTACCATTCCATTCACTCACCATTGTAGTAGCGCTCCTAGGGCTTCTCTTTAGGTAGCCCTTCGCCTAGCATAGGTCCTTCCATCTCTTCCACCATTCTTGCACCCCCCATTGTAAAAACTTCAGAGCATTCAAGCAAGGAACATGCACCTGATCATTTCTCAGACTGGATGTAGGGCTCTGGCCTGAACCAATATAAATCCTCGTGTCTATTGGATGCCACCATCGTCTTCCTAGAGCAGCGCGGCAATCGTATAAGTTTACTAGTCTGGTTTACAAAACACTGACAGTTGGCACGCCAGGTAGGGGACCGTTGCGCATACTCTATTATTGAAGGAAGCGATGACTCCTCGCACTGTTGATGAACTCGCTGGTGGAATAGCCTATGGTGGCCACATCCACCACAAAAACTATGAGTTCATCAGCGTCAAAGGCCTAGCGCCCACGCCCGTCTTCAGCCACGGTCTAGACCTCCACCATGGAAATCTAGGTCCCGCGGCCTACGACGAACACACTCTCAGAACTGCCCATGGGGGCTGCATCCTAGAGTTCCCCAACGTAGAGGGCCCATTGCCCTCTCTCATTAGTGGTCGTGACCATGACTTCCACCAAGGGAGATAGATGGCCATGGCTCATGGTGACCTCGCCCGAGGAATGGCCCGTGGTGGCCACATCCTCCTAGGGACCCACGAGATCGCTCGAGTCGGTAGGGCAACACCTGTCACTAGCTCTTACCTAGTCCAGACTCGCAGCGTGGACCCTATGGTAGAATCTCACCCTAGACAACATCTCCGCCATCGGAACGCGATGATCCAGGGCACGCATGAACGACTAAGCTACCCACCACCACATGGCGTCATCGTTAGTAATCGAGCCGCTAACTGGCACCACACCATGCAGGGTCAAGCCTAAAACCAGGATCTAATCCTGCATAACGGGCAAGCTGCACAACACGCTTTGGAGGACTATCAGCCATTGCTTGGAGGCACATGCATCCAAGGAAGCAGGCCCCTAGAGCGCACCATGCACCACGACGAGTGGATCGAACCACATTACACTCAAGGCTAGCTTCCACAGCGACATGTCACAGTGGTTCCTCATCAGAAGCAGCAGCTCCACCTAGAAGCAGAGACGCGGCGACAGCGATGCTGTCGCACCAAGAAGATTCAAGCATCAGATCATGTGAGCCCTCCTAGTCTGAAGCTACAATGAGCCGGGTGTGAAGAAGCCCTCCTTAGGGGCTCATAGGCCCCTTGAGGATATAAAGCTAGCAAGGATCGGCCCAAGGCCATCCAATAGGCCAACCCACGCCAGCTATGACCACTCAAAGTGGTAAAGAAGCGTCCCGATCAGTTCATGGCCCAAGGACTATGACAACTCCATCGTGGACAAACGCTCAAGGTCTTGCAGCACCTCGAGCAATAACTCTACCATGAGTCGATGCTCGAGGGCTCACCATGCCCCGAGCTACGGCAACCAATTCATCACCAGCTTCTGGTACATCTGGCAGTCATATCCACCCTAACCTTAGCCTCACCACCCAAGCACATCCACATACACATACAAGCCTACCAATAGACGAAGAAACCCAGGGTCAATCCTTAGAGCAAACAAGGTAGTATGATATCCACGTGGTATGACCTAGTAGTGCATGACTCCCAAGTGACTCGCTACGGTTAGCGCTCATGGCCGGACATGACTCACTCGCGGGGGCTACGCTCAAAGGCACACACACACAATCCATGGTGCAACACCATTTGTCATCATCCCAGCGATCCATCCATCTCAAACTTTTTTCCGATAGCGCCCCTCGCTTGCTCGCTCAAGGCAAAAGGGACAGGAGGGAAAAGGCCATGAGCCACCTACCCACTTTCTTCTTGCATTGAGCTAGATCTATGACAGACCCTCGACGTCACGCCGCTCCAACAGGGTATGCATCATTCTAGCCTTGTGGGCCAACCCCTAGGCTAAAATATGAACCCACGAGCATGGGACTAAAGGGGATGAAGCACATTCCAATTCGAACAAAAAGAAAGTGAAAAGGCAGCCAAATGACAAAAGAATGCGTTGATCACCTATCCTCTGCACAAAAACCAAACATGTCCATTATAAATCAACCACTCGAAAAGCCCTAGGAGTCCTCGACAAAACCTTACACCCTAAAAGATTGATGCTGATGACGAATGCTCGCGCCCGACATCTTGCTCACAAGGGCTTTTTGCCTTGGGCAGTGGCACTCTCAATGGCAAGGACATCGCTCATGGTCCTCCTTAGAGCATGCCCTCACCCAATGACTTCAAAATCGACACCATTGTAGTGCGAGCCGACTAACATCAAGGCGGCAAGAGCACCACGACTAAATCCCTTAGAAATAAGGGAATCCACATGGAGGCGGGCCTTGTCGAGGTGAAGCGGCAGCAGTGCACTCCCACGACCGGCGCCTAGCATGACCTTGTAGAGAGCTTGTCCAGAGGCAGTCAACGCGGCCAGCTGGTTGTCCATCTCTAGCATCCACTGGTTCACGGTCACCTTCTCATCCTAATCTGAGAGCGCCCTCATGCGCAATCCTATGAAAAGATAACTGGTTCATAGCCAGACACAACGATAGAACAAAGACACGGCACAGAACAAAAGGGAACTTGCCGCTACTAGTGGAGCGTAGCTTCTGGCACTCAGCTTCAAGGCGCTGATGCCCCTGCTCGGCTATTTCCTGGTAAGCGCCAACCGAGGTAAGCTCAGCCCCTTGGATAGCCATCACGTCCTTGAGATAGCTACCTGGGATGTCAAAGCCTCTACCTGAGACCGAGCCTATGCCTCTTGGTGGGCCAGCTCCTCCCCTGATCTATAAGAGGCCACCAACTCCCCATGCAAGTGTTGCACCTCAGCCTCCGCCGTGGCTAGACGGTCAAGGTTGGTGGCACCTCCTACCTGTGCCTAAAAAGCCAGGTGCAAGAACTAGGACTTCTCCATTGAAGTCCTCATCCACTCCTATAGAAAAGAAGGGCGATCAGACGGCTATGACAACAGCGGCACAAGCATGGCAGAAACAGAGGGCCGAAAAACTTACACCTCGTCGATCATCTGATGATGGGCCTCTATGCTCAGTCTAGAGACCGTGGTAGCCGTGTCACCCATCTCAGCCAAGGTCGCCTAAATCCTCTCATGGCTCTAGGAAGCAACCTCCCTCACGGCTCACTCGGTCGCATCATCCACCACAAATAGTGCTTCACCAGAATTTGTTGGATGGGCCATGAAAGGCAGTCCTCACCTAGGTCAAGCTCATCCGCAAGGGGCGAGCACAAACCCACAGCAGAGGCCCGCTCGCCCATCACCCCTAAGGCAGCACCATTTCCCAACAACTCTGATTGTGTAGAGGGGCACACGCCACCTCCCGAGGGCCTGAGGACCGCAAGCTCCAGAACGGGTTCCCAGTATCATGAAGATTAACAAAGCCTCGGAAGCTAGACAACTTCGACAAGCACGACATGGAAATAATTAGAAGAATGGCATACCAAGTGGAGCGTTCCACCAAGGGTAGGGCAATCCACCCTTTTGCATATAGTTCAACAGAATGGGTCATGGCGGGAGGCGCTGACATCGATGTTGCTAAGCCAAAGGCTAGTGAGGCACCCCCGACAGTGCCGACAATCCTGGCATCCTCTGCGCTATGATCCCTGACAACCCCTACCACCCTAGGTCCTGGCGTTTCCACATGAAAGGCCAGGGAGGAAGGGGGCCTGACCACCATGCTAGCAAGAAGGCATTGAAGGAGGTCTGGGTCCTCCCCCTCGGGTATCTCTAGGGAAGGGCGGTAAGCTCCACTATCTATCCTATCTGCAACACCCATCTCTACCACATTCTCGTCGTCTCCTCCATGGGCAAGAGCCTTTGGCCCTAGTGCGGATGGGGCAACATGAGCCAACCAAGAAGAATCCTGGCCGCCAGCGGTGGTGACATACGGATGCTTCAGGCTTGGCCCCCTCAGCGGTGACGAAGCCGCTCGCTTCTAGGCAAAACTCTCCTTGGCCCCAGCGCCCACCGAGCTATTGGCATCACTCAGCCCAGCACCACCGCTGGACCCAAGCAAGGCATCAGGGATGCTTTGAAGGGCCACCAGGTCCTCATCATATTCCTCAGAGTCCTCATCATCATCATCATCATCATCATCATCCGACGATAAAGCCCCACACTTCTGACGCTCCATCTGCTTCCTCACCCTCTCCCGCCTGAGGCACTTCCGCTTCTCGGTGGCCGCCTTCTCCTGAGTGGCATGCTTGGCACCTTTGGGTCAGGCAAGACAGAAGCGAGAGTGGAGCGAGGGTACAGGCTGTGGAAACAAAATTGATTAGTTGATAACCTTCAGTGAAGAGACAAAAGATGAATCAAGGTGGCTTAGTAGATTAGGCTGATGAGTCATCGAGAACGCCTCTACAGCGCATTTAGCGGTGACAATGGTTCCAGAAGAGGCCCATCCCCCGATGCGCCTCGTGGCCTTGGAAGCATTGAGCATCTCCTTGGTCTCACGGGTTAGGTCCTCAACCCTCGAGTAATCACACAATAGGGTCACCCCACCGCTTCAAGGGTTGGACCCACCGCTCGATCATGGTCCGTAGGATCATGATGCCATCCAACCCAGCCGACACCTGGCCTTTGAGGATCTCTAGGATCTCCATTACATTCGACAACCACTTCTTGCCACACCCCCAACTCCATGAGTCCAGCCTCACCGGAGCAGAGCTGGAGAAAAGGGAAAGGGGGGCAGTGGTTCATCCCGCCCACAGGGGTAAGAACACTACCGTCCAAACCATGCGCCTTGTGCGTTTTCACCTTGAAAACCCTCCAAAACAGATGCATGTTGGGGGTAATACCCAAAAAGGCATCACACACAACGACGAAGCTCGCCAGCTGCAACACCGCATTAGGAGGGAGGTGTTGCAGCTAGACCCCGTACTCACAAAGGAAATCATGGAGGAAGTCAGACGCTGGGATCCCAAGCTCGCACTTATAGAAGCTAGTGAATGACACCACTTCCCTAGGCTCCAGATGAGGCACCACCTCACCAGTGGGGGCTCTCCATCCGGCAACCTCCTTCGGTGAAAAAAGATCCTTTGCCATGAGGCACTGCAGCTTTGCCTCTATCACCGATGAAGGAATCTACTCCCCCATCTTGCGTCGCTGGCAGAGGAACAAGCGAAGGTGTTGGTGCAAATGACGACGGCAGCGGTGCACATGATCTAAAGGTAAACAGCATGAACTTGACCCCTATCCTTCTATTTTCCATCAAGAACTATAGGTACGGTGGCAGGAGGTGAGAAATAGGTAAGAGGTTAGCTCGAGTAGAGGGAACTATTTATGTGGTAGCGATTAGGGAAGCGAACCGCACCCACATGGAGTCCACCCTAATAAGGGCCCCACGAGCCCTCGAAAGATGACCCGACAAGCTGTAATGTGCAGAGGCGCCATTAAGACGCAAAGGATTCAGGGAGACTGATTGCCTCCTGGATCCGCGCACAGAGTGACCCACAGTCATCATGACCGCAAAACACACACATGATCACACACTAAGTGAACATCAGTAAATCACAACCCTAGCAAAAGAGGCCCAAAAGCCCCCAAGCCCGTGCATAGGGAAGCTAGGTCATGGTCCTGACCCAAAATCGTACATAGGAATCCACATCTAGGTCGGTCCTTAGAAGGGCTCAAGGCCACTAAAAGGATAGGGGCAGGGAGGAGATGGGCCCCCATGGCTCTAATCGGTGGTGCGGAGCCAGACGACCATCTCTCCCCATGTTCGAGTTGTCCGCTTTGAAGTCTCCTAGGTTGACCCCTCTAAGGGAGGCATCTTGCCCTCTGGCCGTAGCGGAGGTGGCTGTGGACCAATGGGATTAACGGTCGATGATTTATGGGATGTCTCACATGAGGCATATCTGAACTCCATGTCGATTGGGGAGGATATTGGGTCCTACTCGGATTACCCATCGACCCCGACGAGGCGCACCACTTTGACCATGTGGTTACGGTGGATATGCCTCTCCCTGCGTGGGGCAAAACTAAAACCCAGCCTATAACAAAGGCATCATGACCCCCCGGGTCGCAAAGGGCATTAGGGAACAAAAAGGGAGGGCGTTAGCGCCCCCGAACCCTTGACTCTCAATCAGATGGCAACGCATCCCATGAGAAACACGACCCTGATGGAGCCATACTGAGGTGACTACCTCTGGTCAAGGAAGACACCTCTAAAACCCCAGTGCCAAGCCTAAACAAAATTTTCACCCAAATCAAGAAACAATCCTAGGTAAAAGTCCAGGAAATTACAAACTGACCTAGCCGAGCTCCATGGCACTTCACAGATAAACCCTTCTTTTGTTCCCAACAAAATGAGCACGGCCAGTGCCACATGGCCTGGCAACCTTTGGCATGGTAGCAGCGACCTGAGCTCCAGGAGCTATGGTGCTGAATAGGGGCTTGCAGGATGCTCCCCTTCGTCGTAGCAAAAAGCGATGGAGAGAAGCACCCCGCAAAACTCTATCTAGCATCGTAGCTCCCAGAGCATGGGACACGGGGGTGAGAGATGGCTTCAATGCTGCCATCTCATAAGGACAGGGATGACATGGTGGAACTATCCACAGCAAGGGACACCTCACACATCTGAGCCAGAGCACTCCAAAGGCTGGGAGAATCCCAAAGCAGTAGCTATAGTGACCAAGCTGCCTAGTCCTGACCAGATTTCAAGATCCCTCCTAGCATCGGTCGATAGATAGACAGACGTCGGTGTTTGGCCATCACAAGAAACCTTCAACAAAACAAAAACTTGTGACGTTTCTCTCTCCTATCCTTCCCTCTCTCAAGAACAAGCATCTTGAGATAACTAGTAGAACAGGTTCTCAGGCACAATCGCGGATAGCTCAAGCAAAGGGCCAATATTTATAGGCCCAAGAGAGAATCGCGAAAGACATAGCCAACACCAGATGCCTGCATAAGGTCAGGAAAATCAAAACCTCCCCAAAGGCTAGGCCGATACAGCGTTGATGAAACCACATGGCCCTGCCTAGGTCAAGGGCCCCGATAAGCAGCATGCTAACATGGCAAGGCTCAGCAATCACGTATCACTTTGATAGAATAGGATGGGGCACAACATCCAACTACCATCCTAAATGCACCAATCCCACAAAGGGTCGAGCGACGAAGCTCAAAAAAGCCATGACTATGAACCCGCGCTCTAGCACACACATGCATTAGCGCTTTCACTATCACTTCATGATCACAAAAATGCTTAGGGGCTATTTTTGGGGGTCATAACCCTGGGGTCCCTCAAGGTACCGATTAGTTAGTAGGCCGCATGACCTACAACTCAATAGTCAGCAAGGGCCCACATGACCGAGGCCCAGCAAAAGTTGAGCGAAGCAGGCTAGCCGCCAAGGCTATGGTCATCCCTGACCTCCTCCACCTGCCTTAGCACACAACGCTCATAAGACGCATGACCTCTCCCTGTCATGACCCCTGAGAGGGACAGGGGGAGGTCGAGCGTAGTTAGGCGTGCCTACTGTGACAAGAGCAAGCATGCCACGCTGACTCCATAAGGACTGAGGGGACAGTAGTCACCTCAGCCTGGTCAGACACCAACCCTATGCCACGCCGCGCCGATGAGACAATACCGCATAGCAAAGGCAACGGGTACAAAACCCACCATCCAAATATGGACCAACAAGATGTATGTACGATCCTTCCCACTACAGGATGGGATCCACGATGAAGGTCTTAGCACAGAGGCCATCCAGACCTGCTGAAAGCCCTAATCCTGATGAACGGGTCATGGCCCTCAGCCACATGAAGCGACTAGGTGATCGATGACCCGGGGTGGCTACCAACTCCCGTATGACGCTTCGGTTGGGAGAACCTCCTGCTTTGTATGCGCCCTAGCCCCAAACTCTATATAAGGGAAGCTAGGGCTGACTCTATAGATATTCTGAATCATCTACCATTCCATTCATTCACCATTGTAGTAGGGCTCCTAGAGCTTCTCTTCAGGTAGCCCTTCGCCTAGCATAGGTTCTTCCATCCCTTCCACCATTCTTGCACCCTCCATTGTAAGAACTTCAGAGCATTCAAGTGAGGAACACGCACTCGATCATCTCTAAGACTGGACGTAGGGCTCCAGCCAAAACTAGTATAAATTCTCATGTCTATTAGATGCTACCATCGTCTTCCTAGAGCAGCATGGTAATCGTATAAGTTTACTAGTCTGGTTTATAAAACACCGACAACTTTTGAAGCGGTGATAGTCTATTCCTACCAGTAGCATCGGGTGTTTGGGTGAAATAAGGAGACAAATCACTAAATGTGTACACGATACATAGGAACAATGGCTTATTCATCCTAAATCTCCTACAAAACATCTCATCGGTGTAGATAGGATTTGTAGAAAAGTAATTAGCGATAAGATCTTCATGACCTACTTCATATACATCAACCCCCTACATAACAAATCTACATCAAGTTCTTCATCGAGATAGAGCCCCAGCTCTCAATTGGTGAAGATTACTACATCTACTTCATATACATCAACCCCGCTACATCTACTATGGGCTTTGATTAGTCACTAGGATTAATTTTCATACTAAGATGAGTTGGTGATTCTATTTAGGCTCAGTTTAAGATCAAGTTATAACTAAGATTTATTTCCACATACACACCCTAAGTTTAGACTGCTACAATGGTTCATATTTATGTTCCAAAACTAATGACAAAAAAAGTGAAAACACAACAGAGGGGTAATCTATGACAATCCCATACTTGAGAAATACTTATTCAGTTATGAATAAAAAAAAGACAATGCAGTAAAATATCTAATCTAAAAGAGGATGGATTAATTCATTGCCAACCTTCACATAATAAGGCTAGTCTCAGTGGAAGTTTCATTTGGATTTCATTTGCATTGAATACTATGACACATCGGTAGATTTGATGACTTAGCAGGCTAATTATGAAGAGAGAGATAGAGAGAGTTTTATCTAGATAAAACCTATTGACGAGATCCTAACATGTGCGTATGTTAAGCCTCAGGTCCAATGGTTCCCGACCGAAAAGACCCCCCGACCCCTCGGGGCTTAGGGGCTATGCCCATCAGGCACGCTCGCATGCGCCCTCTAGCCAAGAGACCCAGCCAAGCCTGAGTTGGCCACAACCCTCGCTTGGGGCTCGAGGGCTTGCCTGAGCCCCAAGCTCATGATCTACGGCACATCCAGGCCTGGCCCTTGGCTACTAAATGGTTAACGACGCTAGCTAAGCCCCGAGTGCAAGAAGACAAGCCCCAAGCTATCGATGCTCGAGGGCTCTCTGGCGTCGCTCCCTAGGCATAGCACTACCAACCGTTCCCCCGATAGGGTCATGTTCGAGGTGTGACACAAGAAGACAAAGCTCTCCCTTGGCCTCTAGGGGCTCGAGGGCTTCTGAGCCTGCACATCAGCCCCTAGAGCCGACCTCCTTTGCCACTAGGAAGACTCTAGAAGGTACACCTAGGGGAGGCTGGTCCAAGCTGACATAGCCTGACACGTAGAGTATCAGAATAGAGCAGCTAGACGACACCCAAGGCTTCTTTGGCACCAAGACACCGCCATGGTCCATGGCGCACCGCTGCAAGACCCTCCTAGACTCTAGCGCACATAGACCATAGACTAGATCCACCAAACCACCATATACCTAACCTATCTCATTATATAACGGATAAGGTCAGACCTAGGAGGGGGAGGATCCGAGATCGATCACTAGACACTCCATTCCTTTCCATCTGCCTCTGCTTCACACCGAGACCAAGGCAACCCAGAGAGGGGCACCGAGAGCTCCTCCACTGCACCCCATCATCTTCCTCCTCTCCAACAAAGGGGAAGGCTCCATTGATGGTGAGGCAACCTTAGGATTAGCACCGAGCTAACCCCCTACCAAATCTCTCTCTACACTTTGTTGTAACCCCTCCATTTTGGATGCTTTTGAGTGTAAGGATCATCAGCTGCTGGATGTAGGGACCAAATTGGCCCGAACCAGGATAAACCATTGCGTCCTCTCTGCATGATTCTAGTGTTCTTGAGTCCACCCAAGCCACCAGAGACCCGTACTCTAACAATGACTATAACAACTATGCGTGATGTGGTTCTAACCCCACAACAGTTGGCGCGCTAGGTAGGGGGTAGCGTCAAGTGTGATTTTGGCTCTACGGTGGCTGGAGCCACCCACCTCATCACCGGAGCAAGTGGCCCCTCCCTAGACGATGGTGTCCGCTTCCCTAGCGAGTTCTCCATCATGGCCGACGCCTTTGTTCTATGTTAGGTCCTCAACTTTTGGAGCCTGGCCTACGTCGCTTACTGCTATGGTGAGTTTCATCCACTCGGCAAGGCTGCACTGGCGGGCAATGAGCCCCCGGTGTCGCCCCCTTTGCTAGGACTTCTAGGAGAAGATCTTGAGGTTTTGGCTCACTAGATCCAGCACGGTCTGGGCCTAAACCCCACCATGTTGAACCATCGCCAGATGTTCTACAAGCTAGCCAACGTTCACCATCAGGTCACCACTAGTGAAGTCGTCCCGCCGCCTGACCGCTTCTAATACTACCTCCTAGACCTTCCTTTTGAGATATGAAATGCAGTGGTGTCCATCTAACTTGAGCTAGAGCACCTCATTAGCCACGAGGCGCCATCCTCTCTGGAGCGGCAGGGACCGACGTCCCCTCGCTCCGCACCTTCCTCAAGATCCTTTTGAGGAATGGCCCAGAGTTTGACTCTGATGAAATCAACTGCGATACCACATCAATGGCGAGGATCCTATTGAGGAGGCACCTAGGCTTGCACCATTGGAC
The DNA here is from genome assembly GCF_019320115.1 of Miscanthus floridulus. Classification (NCBI taxonomy): domain Eukaryota; kingdom Viridiplantae; phylum Streptophyta; class Magnoliopsida; order Poales; family Poaceae; genus Miscanthus; species Miscanthus floridulus. Next base: position 97,811,793 of record NC_089582.1, on the reverse strand, counting down.
TAGAGTCCTCGTAGCCATGCGGCCTGCCTTCAGAAGAAGGGGGACCGCTTGCAAGCTCGGTTGGTGGACTTGGAGGCCATCGAGCCAGAGCTCGAGCACCAAAGGTAGGACCTTTCATGGCAACAAGCTATGCTCCCTCTAAGCGATGACGACATCTGCATAGGGGCTTTCGATGGCCGCTGCTTCCCCTGAGTAGCGTACAACATGGTGGCCGCTACTTGCTACCTAGAAGACATCTCCGACACGCCAGACCCCAAGACCAACGAATGGTAGAACGAAGCAAAGCGGCTCCACTACGTCACCCTCAAGCAGCGGGACAAGAGTTCAGCCTCCCGATGCCACGCCGTGCTCTCTCGGTCATCCCAAACAACGGCCACTACCAACGGGCACCGCTCCTATGCTTATGCCCCACCAACATGGGGAAGCAGTGGCAACACCTCCAGCAATGGCTCTGATCAGCCATGGACCCGGTGCGCCAAGCCTCGGTAGGAGCGAAGGTGTGACCTTTCTCCTTGGTGTCCCCCTATGCACCACTGGATTGGTAACAACTGTGATGTCCACAACACCATCGAGGCCAAGCACAATGCTCAGGCATAGTCCCACACCCCTAGGCGGCAAGGCAGGGATGACACCCCAAATCACATCAGCCCTCTTGGCGTTCAGGGCATAATCCAAGCGGCTCCCTTACCTGGGCATTTTCGTCCACCGACGCACATCTCCAAGTACGATGGCGAGACCAACCTAGACCATTGGCTGGAGGACTATCACCTAGCCATGATGGTCGGGGGGTCAGACGATGACTTTGCCATCCAGTACCTTTCCCTGCTCCTATCAAGCTCGATCAGAGCTTGTCTCAAGCAGCTCGAGCCTAGCAACATCCGCTGCTGGGGTGACCTCCATTCAATCTTCATTGGCCACTTCTAGGGTACAGACACCTACCTAGGGAACTCCTAAGACCTCCGCAACTATAGGTAGAGGGCCAACAAGACCCTCCGAGAGTACATTTAGCGCTTCTCCAAGAAGCACAATGAGCTCCCCAACATCATCGATGCCGATGTGATCAATGCCTTCATCTACGGCATGACTAGTGAGGCGCTCATCCACGCGCTCAGCCGTGAGACCCTATCCATGACCGAGAGCTCCTGGATGTCACTACCCAGTACGCCACTGGCGAGGAGGTGGTCTAGGCCAACTTTAGTAGGAAAGCCAAGGCCACCGGTCACCTCAGTAGTGGCGATGATGGCGATGATCCCACCTCATCCAACGATGCTGCAATAAGCAGAACAAGGACTAGAAGCTCCATGGGGAGGAGATGGTGGACGCGACCGACCACGCTACCAGACCTTAGCCTCATGGGTGTGGCGCACGCTCGGAGCACTTTGAGAAGGCGCTCGAGGCCCCTTGCCTTTTCTAAGGGGGGCAAGTGAAGCATCTCCTCAAGGACTGTGCTACCATGAAGGGCTACAACCATAGCTCCCTCGGCCAATAGGGCAAGGCCTAAAAGCCTGCCTGAAGGTCGATGACCCAACAGATGGCGCCCAAGAAGAAGATAGTGAGTTCCCCAAGGCCAAGCGCTGCCTCATGATCTTTAGGGGCCCTAAGGCGTATGAGTCCCGCTAGTAGTGCCATATCACCGAGCAGGAGGTGAACGTTGTTTACACCCTCACTGCCCTGATGTGGCTCTGATGGTCCCAGACAGCCATCACCTTCGACCAAGAAAATCACCCCGATCACATCCCTCATCTAGGGCGCTACCTGCTCATGGTCAACCCGATCATGGGCACCGCGCGCCTCACCAAGGTGCTAATGGATGGGGGCAGCAGCCTCAACATACTCTACGCCAACACCCTCAACAAAATGGGCATCCCTTAGAGCAGCATACGCCCCAGTAAGGTGCTGTTCTATGGAATCATGCTAGGGAAGGAAGTTGTGCCCCTTGGGCGTATCTAGCTCAATGTCACCTTTGGCCAGCTAGACAACTTCTGCAAGGAGCCACTCACCTTTGAGGTGGTCGACTTCCCCATCATCTACCACACCCTCCTCGATTGACCATGCTTCACCAAGTTCATAGCCATCCCTAACTACACCTACCCAAAGCTCAAGATGCCTGTACCAAAGGGGGTCATCACCATAGAGGGCAACTTCGAGCAATCCTACTACTACGAGCAAGACAGCATCACCAAGGCAGTTGCACTCATCACCCCATGCGCTCCTGATGGCCCTCGCCGTGATGTAGAAAGGGCATTGGTGGAGGAATCAACCAAGGTAGTGGCTAACACTCCTAACAGCAGCGGTGGCTTGGCTGGCCCCTCCATCTAGGTGCTTAGCCCCTAGAAGGGGTTGACCCAATCGAGGTGAGTTCTGACCTTTCCCCATGAGGGAAGGCCATCGCTAAGCCATCTACCCAGAAGCGCTGTCTCTTGAGCCATGGCCCACCTACCAACCTCCTTCGCTGGCCTACCTCTCCAACAACAAAAACCAAGATAAGTTTTGTCTTCCTGACCCTCTTGCTTCGCTTATTTCTATAGTTGTCTCCCTTAACCTGAGCCACCCTAGCGGTAGCTCGGCTGCACCTAAGGATCGGCTAAGCTAACCACATGCCGACCTTTTAGAAGAAGGACTACCGTAGAAGGCCCCTGATCGAGGCAAGGATGGGATGGACGAGGCAAGAGAACCGGGTGAGGGATCAGCAAGGCACTAACAAAACGGCCTTGACAGTCATGTTACCAGCTATGTCATCTTTCCCTTCTTTTGTGTCCATTCTATTTTCTTTATAGGTATCTGCCTATCTCCCGATCCTTCATTGTATCATGCCACCCCACCACATGATAGTTCAGGGCCCCCCATAAGGGGCATTGCCAAGGGTTCTAAGGCTAGCCCACTGGCTTCAAGGTCACCCAAAGCAACTAAAAGTGTGAGGGATGTTCGGGAGATGAGCCCATGTGGCTATAACTGGGGCGCCTAGAAGCGTCCCGACCGTCTAAATGAATGATGTCTGAGTACTAACTCAGAGCCACTCATGGTGACCCAACAAGGGAGGCAGCGAGCCCCCAAGTACTGGTAGATAGGCTCAAGAACTATATGAGTGGCTCAATCGAGAAGCCAAGGATCTCCCCTTTGGGGGACATGACTAGGACATGGAACGACCATAAACCCAGGGTTCTCATGGACTTACCCGTTAGCAGCATGGGCACAGCGATCTTGGCTAATGAGGGACTAAGTCTCTGAGCATGACTCAAGAGCAAATGGGATTACAAATAAAAGTAATTTCATTCCATTAATTGGGAATGACCCGATTACAATATACGGCGGCAAGAACTGTGACAGGTGTAGGGTTTCGATGCCTCGGCTGGATGTCGAGCAAAGCCCACTGGTGACCAGCCATGCAAGTGACCCCACCTCCTCCAGAGGGTCAGCCTTCATTGAGACTAAAGAAGAGGGTCGGGGCCCTCGAGCCCAGAAGCTAGAGGGCCTCCCATAGGAGGGGCGGAGCGCACTAAGAAAAGGTAGAGATCTCCCTACGACAGCTTGGAGATTGGCACCATCCACAACAGCCCGAGCCCTCTGGAGGGCACCACGTCTAGCTCGACCACAGGCTTGGGACAACGTGATGCAACCTGTGGATAGCGCCAAACGACCTAGGCATACCCGAGCCCTACAGGCAGTCAGGGGCTTGTGAGAGCCCACATGGCACCTCCTCACCCCTGATGTCGCCACCTCTGAAGATGAGCATATGGAGATGGTGCAAGACCGTAGGTCTGCTAGCCCGTTATCCCACGTTGACATGGATACTATGCCACTCCGACAACAAACCATCGAGCAATGAGCCCAATAGCCTCAGCCTATGCTGCTCAGCTCACTAGAGTCCTTCCACCCTCTAAGATGTAGATGCCCGGCGGACAAGACCAAGCTCACCCAGAAGGAAGCGTCGTAGTTCATCGCCGTCGCCATCGCCGCCTAGAAGACAGATCTAAAGAAGAAGAAGAGAAGGGGCCAGAGAAAAGGATTGGAGGCATCATGTCCCCTAGGGGCTCCCCTTTATAGCCTAGATGATTTGCTGTGAGTGGCTCTAGGCCCTCCGATCAGCCATCAATGGCTAGAAGGGGCCCCAGGGAACCAGCTAGGCGTCCTTTCAACCCTCGCAGCGCACCTCCAGGCGGTTGTGTAATGGTGGCCGCATAGTAAAGGTAGAGTCAGGGAACCGCTGACAAACGAGTCAAGTCCCCGCTCCACTTTGCACCACGCACGTCGCCCACTCTGCGCACTCCTCCTCACGGGACTTAGGGGGATCCGTCTCCCCCTAGGCCCATCAGCTACCATCAATGGCCTAGATCTGCCTGCACCAAGTGTAGTGGCTCCTCCTCCACTAGATCTGCTTCACGTGGCCCTAACGTCCCATCTCCCAGATGAGACGGGACGGTGCAAGGGTGCACACCATAACTCTTCCACTAGGTACGACGTCCTAGACGCCATCAACCACATGCACAAGGCGTCAATGGACGGACATGCCTAGAAGCTGCCCCTTCCGCTGGCAAGGGGGGCCCACAGTGGCCTCAGGGGCTATGCTGGCTCCACAGACAGAGCAACCTGACCCCCCCCTGATCAACAGGAGCTTGGGTGATGCATCTCCCAAATCCAACCAACTCCTTGGAGTTGGGTCGAGAGCCGCTGAGCAGTTGGCCTAATGAGGCCTCCGTCCAAGGCTCAGCACGCTCCTCGCTCCCCAATCTATGGCCATAAGAGGTCGAAAGGCCAGCTCAAGAAGATCAAGGCCTGCTACCGCAGCCCTTAGAAGGGCGTGGCGCTTTGGATGATCAGATGGCCCTGAGCTAGAGCCCAGCACTCTTGATCACCCAGCCCACGGTAGGCTTTGATAAAAAAGGAGGGTGCCCCCGGGCCAAAAGTTAGCAACTCCTAGACAAGTTCACCGAGCCCTCACTCGAGTCGAAGACCCATGCGACATAAACTCGCGAAGGGATCGATACCATCTTTGCTCGGCCCCAACAACTGAGCAACACCCATCACATTGAAGAAGAAGGCCTCAAGCAGGGCGCAGCACTCTTGCTAGCAGAAGCTATCCCCGCCAAGGAGGGTTCTATCACCATAAGATCGAATTCAGCCCTTCGTCGCCATTACGCCAGGTGAGGCCACGAAGGGCTCAAGGGCTCCTGACGAGATCCTAACATGTGGATATGTTAAGCCTCGGGTCCAATGGTTCCCAACCAAAGAAGACCCCTGATCGACCCCTTTAGGATCACCCGGGGGCTCAGGGGCTATGCCCATCTGGCACGCTCATGCGCGCCCTGTGGCCAATAGACCCCGCCAAGCCTGACTTGGCCACAACCTCTGCTTGGGGCGTGGGGGCTCGCCCGAGCCCTAGGCTCATGATCTATGGCACATTCGGGCCTGGCCCTTGGCTCCTACACGGCTAACGACGCCAGCCAAGGCCCGGGCACAAGAGGACAAGCCCCAAGCTATCGATGCTCAGGGGCTCTCTGGCGCCACTGTGGGGGTATAACCCCAGGTACCCAAGGTAAGGGACATGGGCCACACCATCAGGGATGGTCCAACCCATGATATCAAGACTTGCAGCGCATGGCACTGCTTGACGTACAGTGCAAGACACCTAGAAGATCCTGATTGGATACTATAGATATTATAATCTAAATAGAATACTTGCCATGTAACCAACTAGGATACTTTTTTTGTAACCCTACCTCTTCAGAGTATATAAGGAGGGGCAGGGTCCCCTAGTCGACATGGAGATCCAGATCCTAGGCTTAGCCTAGGGTTATCTCATATCAATATACAATCCACCAAAGACATAGGACATAGGGTATTACATCAAGCTGACGGCCTAAACCTACATAATCATTGTCTCTTGCGTTCTATGTCACCATCTAGTTCTCATCACGCGCACCTCCACCGATTCATCTACTACCATGGGCATACCCCTTGGTAGACTGTTGACTAGATTTCGTCGACAATGACATGCCAGGTAGGGGATGTGCGTGCTGATCTCACAACGAACCATATGGGAATTTTCTTCTTCAACAACATCATGGCACAACACGTCGCAAACTTGGCTTGCTATGGTGGCGTCCTTCAACACCTGCTAGGGGTTCAACGTCTCTAGGCGATTTGCGGCGGCATGTCATCGGTGGGATCAACCTTGATCTTTGGTCCCTCGACCATCACAGTGACTCGTCGGCTCGAGGCGGCATCTCACAACGTCGTGTGTGCGCGGTATCCTTCCATGGCCATTGATGGAATTCGTCTCGAAGAAATTCAAAGCTGCACTCAGATATCTCCGTCGATCTGGCATCCCACAGTAACTCAACGGATCAGCGTAGCAATGATATCGTTGGGTGATGGACCATCATACGTCTCACGCGGAGGATAGTCGGCGTTTCATCTAAATTGGACTCGCTTCGTATGGCTCGGAGAAGGATGTATCTGCTCTGGAGCTAGTTTCAAGCTGACCGAGTCTTTTACGGCATCTACACCCCTGACGGACAAGATCTGGCGACAAGTTCTAGATTAGTTTTCCTGGCCGCTACGCATGCCCAGGACGACCATGCAGGCCAACCAGAGTGAAGCAATGCATGCGTATACATGTATGTCATCCATGGAGCAATTCTCCAGCAGTCGATCGGTCGGCGCCTCCGCTTGACCTCGCAAAGCTAAGTCAATTTTTTAATCTTCAATCTAATATTCCTATGATATAGTACGTGTCCATATATCTGCATATGCGCATGATTATTTTGGCAGGAATCCAACTATGCTTGTCGTCGTTCTGCGTTGTCTCGCATTGGTGACACAGATCTCATCGGCAAGCCTCTGGCTCATTCGTGAGAGCATCGAATTCGATGCTGAAGCACAACTCGAACAAGCACAGTCTAAAACACGGAGGTCTGGCGATGGCCTTGTTCGTCTATGCAGTGCGGAGAAGCCCATGAAGATCGAAAGCAGAGAGGAGGACGAGGACACGGTGTTCACTCACCAACTCCCACTCCTACACGGTCGACGCTCCCGAGGCGTTCCACAAACTGGAGGCGCGCTATGTCAAGGACGATCGGTTGCGGATCCGCTGCCCCATCTGCATCGGGTGGAGTCAGATCCGACCAGGACCAAACATGGCAAGCAAGAAAGCTAATTAAGGAAATAATAAAGATATTGACGATCATGCATGTACGTCAGGCATGCAAGGCATGGAATAATTTTTCCATGCTTGCCTATGCTTGCATGATCCGTCGCAAGTCCAATCTCCTAATACGGTGGCTCAACGCCTGAAGGAAATGTAGTTCTGAGTCCGAGTCCATCAGGCACGTAACCTGCATCGACTCCAGCTGAAGCACTACATGCAAGTCGTAATCAAGCGAGCCGCTAAGCGAGTCGCTCGAGCCACCAAAAAGCCGTGCTGCATCGTAATGATGATCACCACGAAGAAAGGTGCTATGACATCTGCGACTGCCGTCATGATGACAGGCCAAAAAGTTCGAGGGCTGGGCAATTTTGTCGACGCCGACCAGATAACGGCATACGTCGCCGACCCGGCATTATGAATATTTAATAAAGTTTTCATCTTGGTGCTTCTTTAAGTTGTTTTCTCCATGTTTATTCACTAAGCGATCTTTCTCCATGTATAACAACTTAAAGACATACCACTAAGCCTAAGGCAAATCACCGAACAGTTACGTTGGTGTTCGGATATCCCCAGAGATGGCCCTGTCCCTGATTTCTTCCTACACGTGCATGAGCGTCTATCCTCTAGGTTATGGGTGGTCGGCAGTGGCTCTTTGGTGATGCTTTGTTCTTCCTACATGCACATGAGCTCCGCGCTCCACGTTATGGTTAACGAGCTAGCTAGAACTGGAGACTCAGCTACAAACTAACTAGCCGGATGGTTTATATTAAATATAAATGCATCACCAATTGATTTTTTTCCACTCATTATCCATGCTTAATATCTTTAAAATATTCTCCACCGACTCGCCGACCGGCCATGTTCTCATTTGTGTTATCCAGAAGTGGCTCTATTCTCGATCTCAGACCTACACATGCACGAGCGACAGCTCTCTACGTTATGAATGGTCGGCAACGGCTCCTCAGCGACGCCTGTGCTCTTATGCGTAAACAGGTGCTAAGCACTCTACGCTATGGGGTATGAGCTACTCGGGGCTGGTGATGCGATACAGAACAAACTGGAAGGAAGTTACTTATATTTAAAATATGAACAACTTCAAAATAAACATAATGTTTATCTACAATTGATTGGCAAGATACATCATGTACTACCCGTTCTACATATTTATTTTACAGAGGTCTGGTTCAGTCCATGAGCTTATTTTTTACGCTCGGGGACTGGATCACCCAGGAACGACAAAAGGATCATCATCTGGGTGGTCGCGTCACCTGGCAGTTAGACTTCTCCACCGATCAACTAGTTGGACCGCTAGGTTTATGGACTTCATCATTGACCAGTTGGTCAGACTATTCAGCGCTCACTTCACCGCCGACCAGTTGGTTGGGCTGCTCGGTGCTCGATTCTTCACCAACCAGCTAGTCGGATTGTTCATCGCTTCATCGTCAGCTATGCTGGGGGTTCGTCAGCTAAGCTGGGGACTCCTCGGTGTTTGTATTCTTTGTGCAAGCATCTCCAGTTAAGCTAGGGACTCCTTTGGTGGTTGGATTTTGCTACGTCTCATCGGTCTGCTATCAAGTTGCTCCATGCTGTTCGGATCAGGGTGTTGATCTTGGATAGCACGTTCGGGGTCCTTATAAGTACATGGCAGACGACGTTGCCAAGCTTTCATTAAAATTCTTTGATCCTGCTATAGGATTTATTTATTTATCTTCTAGCAGGCTCGGGGACTAAGTGGCTATGCTTTACCTAGCGGTGAATGTAGTATTTTTTCTTGATTTACCCTCCTTATTGACTAAGTCATGGAAACGAAGTCTAAGTGACTACACTTCTCCTAAGGGGAAGAATTTTCAAATTTTATCTTGAGCCCCTTACATCCTTCTGGCAAGCCTTATTTGGCTAAGTCCGAGATCTCCTAACCTGTTAAACTAGTCGGTATCCATTTTCACCGCTCAGGTTACCAGTTAAATTGGTTGGATTACCAGTTAAACTGGTCGGCTTCAAGTTAAACTGCTGGGCTCCTAGTTAAACTGGTTGGACGCCTGCTCCTGTTGATCAGTTACAAGTTGAACTGCTCGGACAATCTCAAGGTGGCGTTGCTCAGTGGATACAAGGCGTTCGGGGACTAGCTGTGGGGGTATAACCCCAGGTACCCACGGCAAGGGACATGGGCCACACCATCAAGGACGGTCCAACCTATGACATCAAGACTTGCGGCGCGCGGCACTGCTCGGTGTACACCGCAAGGCACCTAGAAGATCATCATCGGATACTATAGATATTGTAATCTAAATAGAATACTTGTCATGTAACCAGCTAGGATACTTTTCTTATAACCCTACCCCTCTAGAGTATATAAGGACGAGCAGGGGTCCCCTAGTCGACATGAAGATCCAGATCCTAGGCTTAGCCTAGGGTTATCTCATATCAATATACAATCCACCAAAGACACAGGACGTAGGGTATTACGTCAAGCTGACAGCCTAAACCTGCCTAATCGTTGTCTCTTGCGTTCTGTGTCACCATCTAGTTCTCATCACGCGCACCTCCACCGATTCATCTACTACCATGGACATACCCCTCGGTAGACTGCCGACCAGATTTCATCGATGCTCCCCAGGCGCGGCCCTACCAAATGCTCCCCTGACAGGGTCACGTCCGAGGCGTGACACAAGAAGACAAAGCTTTCCCTTAGCCTTTAGGGGCTCGGGGGCTTCCGGGCCCGCACGTCAGCCCCTAGAGTTGACCTCCTTCGCCACCAGAAAGACTCCAGAAGGTCCACCCGGGGGAGGCCGGTCAAAGCCGACACAGCCTGACACGCAGAGTATCAGAATAGAGCAGTCGAATGATGCCCAAGGCTTCTTCGGCACCAAGACACCGCCACGGTCCACGGCACACCGTTGCAAGACCCTCCTGGACTCCGACGCACTTAGACTGTAGACTAGATCCCCAAACAGCCATGTACCTAACCTATCTCGTTATATAAGGGATAAGGTCGGACCTAGAAGGGGGAAGATCCGAGATCGATCACCAGACACTCCATTCCTTTTCATCCGCTTCCGCTCTGCACCGGGAGCAAGGCAACCTAGAGAGGGGCACCGAGAGCTCCTCTACCACACCCCGTCGTCTTCCTTCTCTCCGACAAGGGAGAAGGCTCCACCGACGGCGAGGCAACCTTAGGATTAGCACCGAGCTAACCCCCTACTAAATCTCTCTCTACACTCTGTTGTAACCCGATTTTGGGTGCTTTTGAGTCTAAGGATCATCAACTGCTAGACGTAGGGACCAAATTGGCCCGAACCGGATAAACCGTTGCGTCCTCTTTGCTTGATTCTTGTGTTCTTGAGTCTACCCGAGCCATCGGAGACCCGTACTCTGACACCGACTCGAACAACTATGCTTGTAGCGGTTCCGACCCCGCGACACCTGTTGTCAGAGTTATCAACACAAATGCTGATGTCACAATCTTACTAATTGTGTTATGAAACTTCTCATTGAGACTGACCTAAGACTAGTCTTAGTGGGAGTTTCATGTGGAGCTTCATCCGCATTTAATAGACTGCTACATAGACATTTTTTATGACATGGCAAAGTCTTTAAGAAGAGAGAGAGAAGAAATGAATGAAACTCTCTTCGCACGATTACCAACTCTATTTGAGAACGGATTAAATATATATGAAATTATAGAATAAAACTATGCACTGAGAACGGATGTTGTATCCATGTTTCATTTCATTGTACATGATATGGCATTCTTGAAGACAATGTTATGAAACTCCCCATTGAGAATGGCCTAATGCACAATTGCATGGATTTCTAATGATTATAGTAGATTTCCTAATCAAACATTGTTTATTAGAGCTTGTCTCCGACAAATATACTTTTATTTAGAGCTTTATTAGGTTTTCTCTAGAACACCTTGGCATTAAATCTATTTTGTCGATTAGTTTCTTTCAAAATGCTCCAAACATTTTGTTGTGTGTACAAATACGGCTTCAAAGTAGCGTGGTAGTTAGATGTTTGAGTGCTGCATTAACTCTAATAATTAATAAAATCAACCCATAACAACCAAGTTTACTTTCTTAATTAGAATGACGTTGACTACCCAAACCATATGTTTATCATATTTTTTAAAGGGGGCGGTCACAAATCAGTGCTACTTTGGGCATTGGCATGTTTTTCATAACACTATTTTGATTTTGTAATATATTTAGCAAAAAAATATATTATGCTTTACAAACTAAACTTTAATTTGAAATGGTGAAATATATTGGACATCATTTTCAAATATCGAAGCTCAGCACATGTGGTCTCGGGTGCCATCACTAAAGCCAAAAGTGACAACTGAGCAGGGTGGGTTGAGTCGACTACTCAGAGGAAGTATAGACCGAGAGTACATCTAGTCCCTCCATTCTTTTTTACATATCACATTAGCTTTATTCTAAGTTAAACATTACTATCTTTAACTATCTATTTAAAAAATCATTATAGTTGCACAACAAACGAATTATGGATTATGAAAGCATTTCTCATAGTGAATCTAAAAACATAAACCTTGTGCCATCAATTTATATATATATTTTGAAATTGATGTTCAAAAATATAAATATTTGACTTAGGACAAAGCTAATACGACATGTAAATAAAAACGGGTGGAGTACTTGGTGAACAAGGAATATGCAAGATACACATAAAAGTCAACTCTATCTATTATAAACAAGTAGAAAACTAATTAATCTGTAACCCGATTATGATTCTATATGTAACCCTACTGCTGAAACTATATAAGTAGTGTAGGGAGCCCCTAATTGGCATCCGTATAGATGCCAACTCACATACGCATAGTTGTGATCTGCTACTCACAACGGCACCTAGTGCACAACGCACAAGCAATACAAACACATATGATACACTGGACATAATGCACTTCATGCTTGAACATATATAAATTTGTGTCTTATACTCCGATCCACATGGTCAGATGTAAAAAAATGACGACAGTTGGATTAGTTGACTAGAGATGCAAAACCAGAATGTCACTTATTTGTTAGTGGATAACTGGATGGAATAACTTTTTGATGTGACACGACGACGAACCTATCAATACGATAAATTGTCTTCTATAAAACAGTGACACCATTTTATGCTTTATAGCGACAGGTAGTACAAATGATTTCAGCCATATATCTCATGTCAAGAGGCTGGAATAGTTGTTGTATGCCGTTATCTTAAAAACATGTAACAATGATTTAATTCATATGAAAACCGTGGTTCATTCTTGAACTCAAATTGAGTACATGCGTATTTTTTTTAGCTTTTTTATCACAATATCTTCATAAATTACTGACTAGTGATATTCTAGTACTATGGTGTACACCCTGGAGTCACATATACGAAGTGATGTTTTAATGCTTTCTAAAGTTAACTATTTCAATCTCAGTTTCCAAATTATTTTTATATATTGAGTTTGGATATTTGAAAATGATAGAAGTAGATTTGTATCAAAAGGTAATTTAATGATAGTATACTTTTTTGCTACGTGTTATAACCATACTCCTAGTAAAATAAAAAAAACTAATGGCCACGGTTGTATTTGGAGTAAATCTCACTTATATTTGTAAACAGAGAGAATACATAGCTTCTGTCTCTACTTTTATTGTTTGCTGTGTGTAACAGTAACAGATCAGAAAGAAAGAACTACAAAATGGCAGGTTGCATTTAGTCCGAAGGGGTTAGCTACCGTCAGCTTTTATTGGAGTGAACTGGGCCGCCTGCATTTAGCCTTGAATGCTATCATGATCTTTCTTGAGTTTTGTTGGAAACTTGACATCTTGTTTACCTTTGGTGTTTGCCAACACTTTTATTGGAGTGAACTGGGCCGCCTGCATTTAGCCTTGAGTGCTATATATCATGATCTTGCTTGAGTTTTTTTGGAAACTTGATGGCTTTATACCTTGGTGTTTGCCGCAGTGTGGAGAACCGACCCTGGGTTTTAGATGGGCCCTACACATGATTTGACGTGAGCTGTTATCGACCTGTTTTTTTTGCTTATAAGCCATACTTTTTCGGTTAACGAACAGTATTTTTATCTCATAATAAATCAGTCAACAATACTTTCAGCCATGGCTTATCAGCGAGGCGAACGGGACATATATTGCGAGCAATGTTTAGGACCAGGACCTGGTTCACCAATAAAAAAAATCCCATGGACGGTTCTTTGGAGGCCAACAGCAGGAGAGAGAAGTTTTTTTTTATTGCCAGGAGAGAGAAGTTGAGTGGGAAGCAAAGCGCAGCTTTTTTTTTTTTTTTTTTTGTTCTTGGAGGCAGGTTCGATGGAAGGAAGCGACTTCTTCATGGGATCGACCTTGCAGTGTATAGAACCAGGTTCGATCATCGTATTTAATGCATGGAGTCGGCTTAGGCTGACCCAATAGAAAATCTATAAGGAGGTCTAAATTTAAAATAGGTCTCCAATATAATACATATAGCCTTTAACAGAGTACCTATATAGAAGACCTATTTTAGGTGTTAAGAGAGGTATAACCTAAATCTGAGTATTCTCTCAGCTGAAGACCCATTTGCAGAAAAGGTTCTCTTTTGGATCTTATTGTTGAAGAAGACTAAAAATGGGTATTGAACCATTTAACTGTAGCGCTACCCAAACGTGAAATGGGTCTTGTGTTTTGGGTATCGATCGTCGGAGGCCCCGTTCGGCTGACAGAATTTTGGCTGAAATTAGCTGAAAATTACTATTCTAACTAAATTGTTGTGAAAGAAAAATACTGTTTTGACTGAAAAAATAAGCCGAACAAATCGAATATGGGATAAGCCGAATCAGTCTGAGGAGCGCACACTGCTTACGTGGAGGACTCGATGACTTGTCTAATTCGTTGAAGTAGCTCGGTAGATCGATGTTCTCATAGTGTTTTCATTAATAACTCTCGAGCAATAATTGACGGAGCTCTGTTTTCATTAACTGTTGCACTGCAAGAAAACGGTGCCCCCACAAACCCTAATCAACCAATTGTTTCAGACATGCTGCCAGACTATTCACCGTTTCATTAACCTAGCAGCAAATTACCGAACAACTACCCAGTACGACAAACACAATCGATCAATAAATAAATATAGTCCAAGTGCAAGTATCGTCCTCTTTCTTCCTGTGTGATGTGATGACGAGGTTGTTAAACTTAAGAGCTCGACTCCGTGAGACCATTAATTGTGATTCGAACCCATTCCTCATACATTATTTATATTTTCTAAAGACAGCATAAGAGCATCAACTTACAGTTCATATAAATTTAAAAAGATGAAAATAAAGTAACCCAACATGTTAGCATACATTATTCTGTTTCTATTTTACATCAACAAAGATTTGATGAAATTTTTACCAAAAAAAAAAAAAAAAAAAAAAAAAAAAAAAAAAAAAAAAAGAGGACAGACTTTTGCATGAGAACGAAGGGTTTTAATAAAGGAAACAAATTTGAGAAGGGCCGACTTCCAATTGCATGAGAAGATAAGGGGAAGTAATAGCGTGGGCCACATGTCATTCATTCGGGCCTTGATGGTGGTGGCATTTGGTTCGAAAAGCCTGGTTGCGAAACGAGTTTGTAGAGAGTGATGATCTCTATCTTGTAAATAGAAGATCTGATAAATAACTAATTAAAAATAATGGCCTAGTAAAGGCCCATTGGCCCACGGAAATGACACGTGGTTGATGTACATGTATGTAGTATAGAGACAGACGTGCCTACCATAAGTTATTTGGTTTTCAATTTTTTATTTCTTGTCTTTAATTTAAATTGTGCACGTCATGTACAATCAAATTGACCATTTATAGCCTGACTTGACAACCCTACTCGACCGTGACGTATGACACGTATGTATATTGTATATATATAGGGAGTACTTTGCTTTGCACATATTACAAATGTTCGCGTGAACTCTGCCTGGAGTATCTAGAAGAGTGAAATCTCTCTGGATATGTTACCCTTTTGTCCTTGCATCGATCTAGATTTTCAGTACGTGCGGCGAACTCTCTTTAAAAATCATTGATAGTGAAGTCATGCAAGATTTGATAATTTGAAAGTAAACACTGTTTTTTTGTTTCAATGTATCTCTTTATCAATTGGTTGTTGTTTTCCTCTCATCTATCAAATGTGTATCTGTCGGATTTGCTTTGAGGTTCATGGATCTCCCTCACGTTTGCATCAATAGGGCAGACTGTACATTATTATTAAAGCCTCAACCGCATCCTCTGATCTGGTAGATAACACTGGCACATGCGAACGTAGACGATAAACATGACAAGGTCCGTTTAAAAAAAACAAGTACAATACTAAACATCACGAGGGAACAAAGCAATATAGTCAGCGTAGAAGAAATAGCGTGTTCATATGTACAACATGACACAAATAAACGACTACAAATGTGTATTCCAGCTCCGAAAAAAAAGAAAAGAGAACCGGTGTACTCAATATATATATATATCGTCATGTGTCCCAAACCGTTCATTGAAACGACCCACAACAATGCATCGTGTCATAGGCGTCGTTATTTGAAAGTGGACTTTTGTACGTTGGTACAAAAAAGGACAGACGAGACGACGGCAGATGCACTGTCAGCAGAAATGAACCCGTTGCACGCAATTCATATGCCTGTCAGCCGGTCGCGCTGCCTGCCGTCGCAAATTGAAAGCACCTGCACGATCCTCCCTCGCACGGTTGCACCAGCTTCGTCAGCGGGGAAATTCAGCAGGAAGCTTCTCATGCCACCAAACATGAGGATTGGCAGCATCTGCATATGTATTATTACCTCTAGCACTCGAAAGGCCCGTAGCAGCATCATATCCACAAAGGCATGAATTTCACACGAAGCTGTTCGATTTGCATGGACGATCGAGTTTTAGAGAAGTATATATACACACACAGCGTACATATATACATATCAAACTAGCAAACGGAGCAGGACAGATATGACTTTTTTGTCAAGAGTTTCAACAGCTAGCAGGGTTTTATTTCCGATGGACATGCCGACGATGTGTAATATAATGTAACGAAAAGGACCCAGGACATGTGTGAACCGGGGCCTCCACGGACGTGCCGGATTGTCAAGGCTGTGGCGCGGATGTGACGCTGCGCCGGCGACACTTGCTGCAACGGGCACTGACTCATGTGCGTCACCGAGTCAATGGTGAGTGCAACACCGCTTTTACTGCGGTCCACGACCTAGGAGGATTCGGTTAGCTGTCTGTCTGTCTTATTTACTACGACACCGTTACGGCTCGCAGCTCTCTCTGTCATCTATCCATCGATGATTATGCTTCTCAAAAAAGAATTTTGTGCTTATCTCTATCAGGCGTCCCCATGCATAAGGTTCAGAACAGGAGTGGTAGCGTTTCTGTTCGTTCCTGCACGCTCGGAGAGCAACAACCCCACAAGGAAATCACTGGAAACAAACATGTTTCTCGCAACACTCGTGCAACTAGCAGGAACACGTGATTGATTAAAAAAGAGTTAAATGCGCCAAAGGTCCATTAACTTGTGAGGAGGTTTTAGTTAGGTCCATCAACTTCTAAATGGCCTTTTGGATCCATAAACTTTTATACCGTATCACTTAGACCCACATCCCTCCACGTGGGCTTCTCATGCTGACGTGGCCTCTTGACGTGTCCATTTGAACCAGCTCTTGCTCGTGGTCAACGGCTGCAGGAAGATCCACATGCTCGTGCTCGTCTCCGTGCTCCCCGACGGCGCTCCTCCTCCCCGACACCGGAAGCGTGACGACCGCACCCGCGGTGGACGACGCGGCCTCAGGGACAACGGCGGCTGCGGTTGCGACCTGCTGCTGCTGGTCTTGCTCCTACGCCACGACGACGACATGCACCTCGACCTCGGAGAAGCAGTGCGATGACGAGGACGCGAGCGAGCCCTGTCCCTGTGCGCCACCGGACACGCCCGTGCCCGCCCCTGCACCCGGCCGGCGGAAGCTCCACTGCCTCTTCTCCCTCACGGGAGGCCGCACAGGAGGCAGCCGGCCGCGGAGTCGCCACCGCTACGCCGTCGGGGAGCATGGAGACGAGCACGAGCATGTGGATCTTCCTGCAGCCGCTGACCACCGGCCTGTGGCTCGCCAGCCGCTGACCACGAGCAAGAGCTGCTTCAGATGGACACGTCAAGAGCCCACGTCAGCATGAGAAGCCCACGTGGAGGGACGTGGGCTTAAGTGATACGGTATAAAAGTTTATGGATCCAAAAAGCCATTTTGAAAGTTGATGGACCCAACTAAAACATCCTCACAAGTTAATGGACCTCTGGTGCATTTAACTCATTAAAAAAGATGTAGTGTAGACGATGTTCGGATTTTGGCTAGCGTTTAGTCCACAACCACTTTGAAAGGTTTTAAAAGGCTACCCGCGATCCCAATGTCTTGTTGCCAAATTTACAGCCAAAGCTGAGTAGTACTTCCTCCGTCCAGGAAAGAATGCAATTCTAGCACAGTGTCATGGTTTTGTATTCTAAGTTCGATCAATTATAGATTAACTACGAAATGTATTTTCATAATAAATTATTTTGAAGCCATAAATGTGAATAGTGTTCACTAGAAATTTGGTCAAACGTGAACCACTTATACTGACACGCAACCGGTAGTTGCATTCTTTTCTGGATAGAGGAAGTACCATAAAGGGGGATGAGGAACCAAAACTTTGTTTGGACATGACAAGGAAGTCTCTGGATGACAAGGGTGAGCTAGGAACCTGTGTGTGTATGATCATCATGATGAATCGGCCATCATTTTGTGGCAAGCTGATGATGGGAGCACCATCGAAAGGGGTTTATGGAGATAGCGAAGCAACTTGGATTTGTTGGAAGAGTTGGTGGGACTTGGCAGCCAGCCCAGGTCGCTGACGCAGCGACGTACTGTAGCAGCAAGCCAGTTATCAATCATATGCATCCAAACAGCTCTTGTTTCGTTTGTCAGGACGCGAGCAAAGAGATTTATCAGAAACCTTTTTGCCATTTGCAATGTGGAGCAGATTGCATATACTCATCTCGTCCTTGGTTCAGAAATCAGAATGGACTTGACAACGCTGCTACCAAACTAAAAACCCTCCCTTTTCTTTGTCATGGCTATACGTGTCAAGATGAAGAAGGAAAAAGGGTTTGATCAGAGCCATCGCCATGGCTGCCTTTTCCCCGTTCGGTCGGTTTGGGGAGATAAAAACTGAATCAACTGATCGCAAAAGGAACGGGATGGAAGCTGACACGATTGAAGGCCTACTACAACCCTACTGAAACGAATCACCACCCCTGGGTAGCAGCAAGAAACTACCAAATCTCGTCGAGGCCGTATGGAGCACAGGAGTTTCATATCACAAACGTATCTTATCTTACCTACTACCATGTGTAATGTGTTCAAATAAAAGCGATCGCTGTCACCGACGGAGTTTTATAGTTTTGGTTTCAGTCTCTCTCAGGATTTCGCAGTGTTCTTTTCCGCATTTCAGCACTGGTGCCCCTGGCGAGAAACATTGCAACGGCGATAGCTGAATGCTGATCCTCCACCAGCTTGATTCTCTCCAAAGTTCACAAACACTGCACCGCTGCGGCGCTGCGTGCGTGCCATCTGGACCACGCAATCTTAAACAATGAAGTACCATCATTCACCACACGTATACGATGCGGGGCCTGTATCTGTATCCTACCAATCCGTTCAGGCAAATCAAGGGCCCTATCGTGCCGCATTTAATCGACCGGCGACGACGCGGCGGTGTCCCGCCCGCTCCATCGCCGCTCAACGCCGGGGCACGTGGCAGGCCACGGCCTGGGATGCCGACGGGCGACGGCGATTGCCGCTGCAGCTTCAGCGGCCTGGCCAGACCAGACCGAGCAACCACCGTCAGCCAGGCGAATGAGCCCAACGAGGATGCACGGCGAGGTTCCGTGCCCGGGGCCGCCGCTGGCCTGGCCTGGCCTGGGAGGCTTCAGTAAATGCGGCATTGATAGCCGCGGCACGGCCAGCCACTGGAATCATGCGCCAATGATTGATCAGAATCTGTATATTGCTCCGCAGTGTACTCTGTCCTGTGCCTGCTTCTAGCGGCACAGCACAGGAGGGGAGCACTTCTCAGTCTCAACTCTCAAGGCATTGATGCCAGCCCCAGTGAAAGCTGAGCGCAGAGCGCTAAGAACTCACAGCACAGCAAAAAGACCTCACCTAGCTGAAATGTATTGGAGGGAGAGGAGAAAAGTTTTACCTCAGGAGACCACTGACCAGCGTCGTTCAGGCGTTGTACTTCGGCCATTCAATTGCAAAGAACCAGGACCAGAGGCAGAGAAGTGTAGGACGAACTGCTGCGACCATGTGCAATGAATGGACGCCACCGGACCAAAGGGTTAGGCTCTGATGCAGATCAGGCACGAACCATGACGTGCCTGATCGAAATCTGCAATCACTGATATCATGGCGGCACGCTTTGCGCACACCGGCGATGTTATGGGATGTCTGCTTTGTCAAAAGCAGGCTTGGAATCGTGGTACCAGGGAAGAGGGGAGTGAACAGGTGATGCTGCTTTATTGTTGCTAAAACCTCCAGTACACTGTAGCAGGTTAATGAATTTACTCACAAAGTGTGGGACTTGTCAATTGTGCGCACACATTCATCTTCTTGTTGCGAATGATTCCTGAAGGAAGCTGTAGAGTTCCTCCCCGACTGCCAAGGGGTACTCTTCCTGCGGTAGAAGAGCGCCTTCAACCTCCACGAACTTTGTCACGCCTTTAGAGCCCTTGAGAGCCTCCATCTCAGCCTTGGACCTCTTGGGAGCATTGAGCGTTGACACCACCAGAATTGGCACATCTCCGTCTAACTTGGCAAACAACTGCAGAAATTCCTCCCTTGATTGGACAGGATCGAGGAGGCCTGTCAGGAAGGCCGCAGGGACGAACCGTGCGCCTTTTCTTTTGGTTAACTCGTATCGGCTCTCGATGATATCAGGTGTCACGTTGTCAGGGTTGGCATAGACGTGGGACTTGTACTGAGATTGGATCGACTTTTCATTGCTCACCAGAACATTGTACATCATCCAGCCCAGGGCTGGAGCCCTGAGGGTTCCTCGTAGAAGCCCATATCTATCAATAAGAGTAGAGAAAAATTAGTTTCAGTAGAATCAATTGGAATCTTAAGCATTGATAGGCCAATATATCTGTAGCCTGGTGGTAACGAGAAGATCTCTTTTTTTTTTGAATCATTATTGTTTGTATCATTTAACACATGATTCAGGATACTGATTAAACCCCACTGGTAAATGACTGATGTAGCTTGATACTATCCACATAAAAATGAAAGAAATATAACTGCTGGACAGCAGAACTGGTGAATGATGATCTCCACAATCAAGGCCCCCTTTAGAACAAAGGAATTTTATTTTCTATTTCCTGTGTTTTTACTGTGAAAATGAACTGATTCCTGCAAAATTCCTGCATTCCAAAGGGGCCCTCTGATCCATTAATGCAAGTGCATGCAAAACCATGCTATTGCCACTTTCTCTACAAAAGAATACAGATAAATTTATTGCAATGAGAACTGCACTTTGTTGCATGGCAATCTGTATATGGATGAGAACCATTTGTATGCAGAGCAGCACTGCACTACTAAACACAGGAAACAAATGCATTGTTCATCGAATGTGATAGCCTAATCAGAACATGCAATACAATTAAAAACATGAACATTGCACAACAAATGGCAATATGAGGTACGCAAAGCAAAATTCACAAATGCATTGTGTGCCTATCAGGATGACTTCCAGGTCATATTACTGTCTTGATGACTTCACAACTTACAAGGTTCTGTATGCCCTTCATGCCTATCAGGATGCTACACCAGATGTATCTGTGGCACACTATTGCATGCCATGGTCGTCTGTAAGAATGTATGCACTGGTGATAGCCATGCATCAAGCAAAAAGAATGTTCTGAAGGGAAGGAGTCGAGAACATATGCTACAGGCATGCATGAGACATGTAACTGAAGCATGCACTTTATAGTAAAGTAGGTGCAAAAAATCCAAAATGTTGTTGAAAAAACTAACAGCAATCAACATTATTTCAGTTCTCTTAACAGGAAAAGTGCTTCCACCCAAATGTTAAGAATATAAGAAATGTCACAGGCCACAGGTGTATCTTAATGGGATTCCCTGACAAAGATTATGTGATAAAGGTAGTTCATACACACATAGTAATGCATGATCCAGAATATCGCTTCAACCCTAGCAAACCACTATCACAAGTTTTTTTTTTTCTCGAAAACGCAGGAGAACTGCGCTTCATTGTATTAAGAAGATAATAAGAAGGGGGGTAAGAACCCATACAACACAACACACACAAAACACATTGCAGCAGCTGCTGCTGCTACTAGGAAGCTAACGCGCCTTAGACATAGAGGACGCTAACCACCCGGAGCGAGGGCATCCAAGAGGGATAATCCTCGAGCCCCCGCCAAAGACCACGACCTTCTGTCATCTTCCGCTACAGCAAGAGCGCCTGCAACACTTGGGGCTGCACCATCAAAAACACAACTGTTGCGGTGTCTCCATAAGGTCCAAGCTCCAAGGATCACGAGAGAGTTGATTCCTTTCCTTGCCATGTCACTAGCAGCACTGTTTACTCTCTCCCACCACGAGTGAAAGGATATTTCTGTGGACCGCGGGGAAAGGGCTTGGAGTCCCATCCGAGAAAAGAAGCGGAACCAGAATTCTCTTGCAAAGACACACTAAACTAAGAGGTGATCAATGGTTTCTACAGCCTAATCACACAAAGGGCAGTGCTCAGGATGAGGTAGTCCACGGCGTGCAAGGCGATCCGCTGTCCAACAACGGTTGTGAGCCACCAACCGAACAAAGAAGCGGCATTTGGGCGGCGCCCAGGTCTTCCAAATTCTTTCACAGGGCTCAAAAGATATAGACCCCACAAAAAATCCCTTGTATGCAGTCTTGGCCGAATACTTTCCATCTGAGGAAAACCGCCAAATATGCCTATCTTCAACACCCGGTTGCAAAGAGAAATCAGACAGGACGTCCCAAAGGAGGAGGAAGTCAACCATTACACCGACCGTGCGAGCCCCTTTTATATCAGAAATCCAAGCCTGGTTGGTAAGGGCATCCTGGACAGTTCGTTGTTTGGTCCTCCTTTTAGGGATAGCGGCGAAAAGACGAGGTGCAAGATCTGCGATACATTGGCCATGGAGCCAACGGTCTGTCCAGAAAAGGGTGTTCGCTCCATTCCCAACTTCGGAGTACACAACCACTGCAAAGAAGGCTCTAACTTGATCTGGCATATGAATTGGAAGATTAGCCCATGGGTGATATGGTTCTGTTTTTTTGTAACCAGGCCCATCTCATTCGCAATGCCCAGCCAAGGGATTTAAGGTCTGAAATTCCTAGACCCCCAAGTTCTTTAGGGATACAAACCTTACCCCAAGCAAGAAGACAATGCCCTCCTTTTGCATCTCTGTGGCCTCTCCAAAGGAACCCACGCCGAATTTTATCCACTGCTTTAATAGCCCAAGGTGGAAAGTCGATGGCCATAATTAGATAGACGAGCATACCGGTGAGCACAAACTGAACCTGAACCATTCTTCCAACCTTGGTCATCAAATCTGCCTTCCAGCCAGAAAGCTGATCAGCAATACGGTCAATAATAGGCTGAATTTGAGCCTTGGTAAGCTTCTTCAAAGCGAGAGGTAGTCCCAAATATCTGCATGGGAAGTCAGTGAGTGCACAGGGCAGCAGGTTTTGCACTGCTGCAAGCTCCACATCACCACATCTGATGGGCAATACATTGCTCTTTTGTAAGTTTGTCTTGAGCCCCGTTGCTTCTCCAAATAAATTGAGGATATCCAAGGTTACAGCAATGTCACCAGCTTCTGGATGGAGGAACATAACCACATCGTCCGCATAAATGGATATTCTGTGGTGTAAGCTGCTCCTAGATAGTGGCTGCAGCAAGCCTTCATTTTCAGCCTTCAAAATCATGTGCCCCAATACATCCATAACCAGGATGAACAACATCGGGGAGAGGGGGTCGCCTTGCCGAAGCCCTCGTCGATGTGCAATCCTGTCACCTGGGATCCCATTTAACAAGACTTGAGTTGAAGAAGAGGATAGCAGCCCGCTGATTATATCCCGCCAAATTTGTCCAAAACCGAGCTGCTGCAATATCTCAAGTAGGAAGGGCCAGGATACGGAATCAAATGCCTTCGAAATATCCAACTTGAGTAAAATTCGGGACTGCTTCTGCTGATGAAGGAACCTTGCTGTTTGTTGCACTAACATGAAGTTATCATGTATAAAACGCCCTTTTATGAAGGCGCTTTGGTAAGGAGAGACAATCTGTTGCAGCCTAGGGGCAAGACGATTAGCAAGCAGCTTTGTTACTAGCTTGGCGAAGCTGTGGACCAAGCTTATGGGCCTGAAATCCTTGGGTTGTTCAGCACCTTCTTTTTTGGGGAGAAGGGTGATGTAAGCTGAATTCAGAGCTTCAAAATTTACCATCTTCCTACTCCATACCGCTGAAATTGCTACCATGATGTCTTCTTTTATAATAGTCCAGCATGCTTTGTAGAAACGACCCGTGTACCCGTCCGGCCCGGGGGCCTTATCTGAAGGTAACTGCTGGATCGTCCTCCACACCTCATCTTCGGTGAAGGGAAGATCAAGCTCTGACATGTCTTGCGCATTAATTCCCAAATCAGCCAAGTTGATTGTGTGCTCTCTAGCTGTACAGATTCCCAGCAGGTTTTCATAAAAATCATCAATGACTGAAGCCTTGTCCTCATGGCTGGTGCAAATTCGATCACCTAAAATAAGTTTCCCAATAAAATTCTTCCTTTTTCCGGTGCCGGGCGTGCATATGGAAGATTCTTGTATTAGCATCACCATCTTTGAGCCAGCTGATCCTTGAGCGTAATCGAGCCATTGTGCGCTTGAGGGATGCGAGGGCCAAGTTATGCTTCTTCAGATTGTTCTTGAGCCAAATTTCTCCAGGGGAAAGCTGACGGTTATCTTGGGCGATCTCGAACTGATGCAAAATCTCTCTTGCCAAAGCAAGCTGAAAGCTAACCTGTCCCACCGCCTTGTCACTCCAACTCTGCAGGCCCTTGGTAACAGCTTTGAACTTCTTGTTCAGAGTTAAAAAAGGGCATGGACCAGCAGGGACTGAAGTCCAAGCTGAAGCAACAGCCTCCTGAAAACCATCGAGTTTAGTCCAAAAGGATTCAAAGTGAAATCTGGGTCGTCCTGGTTTATTATCTTGGAGGCCTAGCAGGAGAGGGCAATGATCAGAATCATCTGAAGCCAAACTTTGAAGCAAGAAGTTGGGAAATTTCTCCTCCCAGTCAACTGAACATAACACTCGATCCAGTTTCACCAGGGTAGGAGAGTTTTGCTGGTTTGACCATGAGTACTTGCGACCATGCAGCGGTATCTCTTTAAGAGCCAAATCATTGATAAACCTCCTAAAACGACCCATCATTGCCCTGTTATAATTGGTATTATTCTTGTCTTCATCCCTGTAAATTAGATTGAAATCCCCAGCCACCATCCATGGTCCCGGGCATGTTGCATGAATATCCCGTAATTCCTGAAGAAACTGAATTTTGTCCTCATTACCTTGAGGTCCATAAACACAAGTCAACCACCAAGACTGCCCATTTTCCGGGGAGAACTGAACTGTTACACTATGATTGTCAACCCGTTGAGCTACGGAAAAACCAATATGTCGTCTCCAAGCAACCAAGATTCATCCGCTGGCACCAACAGAGGGGGCAGCAACGAAGTATGAGAATTCCGAGCCTAGGGTAGATAGTATAATTCTGCGAGATATACCTGCAATTTTGGTTTCCTGAATACACACAATGTCCGACCGAGTTGAGTCCACAATAGAGCGTACAGAGTCTTGCCTGGGGATAGAATTTAATCCCCTAACATTCCAAATTAGAATTTTTTCAGGATCCATAAATACATGATCAAAGGCGACCACCCATGCATCAGACAATTAACTCAACATTTCCAATTCCTCCCCCTGCCCAAGTTCATCAGGCAGGGACCAACAAAACAAGGCAGCTAGTGCTTGAAGCTGTGAATCAGATAGGGGTTGCCCAAATAATTTTGCATAATCATCTAGAGCCTGTTGGCCAATACCTTTATTTTCATCAAGGATGCCCAGAGATCGCATTGCCTTCTTCGTCCTCCCGCCCAGGTCATTCAGAGGAAATTCCACAGCAACCCCAGCAAGCCGACGACTACGACGCGGTGTGGCCCTAGACAACTAGGACTTGTATCTTCACTTGTTGATTACCGGCATCGGAAGCAGGGCATCTGTACACCGAGCAAGGCCGTTGAGGAAGGCAGCTCGGGCTTCCGAAGACGGGAGACTCCCAGCCCGGGGCGGAGTCGCCAATGGGACTACAACGCCCGGGACTTGGGTCTGCTGTTCAGGGCCCCCCCAAATCCGAGCCAACTGCGGTATGGGTGCCAGAGGGGGTCGGAGACCCTGGCTGATGCGCTTCTGAGGGGGGCCGGTCATCCACTCCTTGGACCGCACCAGGGAAGGAGACCGAGGATGGAGCTGCTACTGCCGCTACCACATCCCCGGCCATCGTGGGATCAATTCTTCCAGCTTCCAAATCCAGAATCTCCTGGCACGGGTGTGGGGAGGACCCACGACGGCAGCCGGAGCGCTGGCGCTGCCGTGAGCGGAGACGGCGCCTGGAATAGACCCGGAGCCGCTTAGCCGAAGACTTGGATTTTAGATAAGGCGGTGGCAGGGGTGTTCGTGGGGATCGTGGGGAGGCCGGTAAGACCGTCGCCTCCTCGAACAATAGGGGTGAGCGTGGTGAGGCCGGCCTTTCCGTTGCCCCCATCAACGCCCAACACACCCTGTAAATCTGAAACCACACCCAGGCCCAACTTTTTAAGCCCATTAGGAGACACCTGCATGCTTGACTCAAAATTCCCACCAGGAACCAATTCACTTACGGCCCAGGGGAGGGCTGATTGCTCCTCAACCACAAAGGACGTAAGCACGGGAGAAGATGCCGAGGGGGCCAGCAAGTCCGGCTCGGCCCCACTGATGGCTAAAGGGCTTCCGCAATTAAGTTCCTGCAAACTGCCAACCATCTCCACCTCCTCGTTATTTTTTGCCGGGGACACGGTGCATTGACGGCTGCCGCTTAGGGGCACCCGCACGTCATCAATGGTCATGGACGCCTGGGTTGCTGCACACAGCTCCTTGGAAACGACCGAAGCCGCAACAGCCTTGAGTGAGGGGCCTCCACTTTCCTGGGCAGGCGTGCACCCCAAAGCGCCGCTGCCAGTCTCCCTGCCATCCGCCGGACCAGAAGCAGAGGGGGCGGCAGAGGAGCCGAGAAACGACATCGCTGCCGCGAAGAGCCGTCCTCCCTGCTGTCATCACCGCCGTTGTCTCCATTGGAAGGAGGGGCATCAGGAAGAATCACAACTGAAGCATGAACGTCAATGGGATATACCAGAATCCTCTTCACTTGAGGGTCTTCCACAACGGCAGATGGGGGTTCAGTAACCCATAGTTCCTTAGAACGCGGAATTGAACTTAAATCCGAGCACCACGCCGAGCACCGAAAGGTGGACAAATCAACCAAATCAAGAGTATCTAAATGCACGTGATCAATCCAGGCATGAGGGCTTAGGAATTGTTCCACTATTGAAGTTTCCCAAACATGGGCAGGAATGCCACGGAGCTCAATGTCGACTAGGCACGGTAGAGTCCTCCCAATCGCGCCAGCCAGTCTGCTCCATCGTTTGCACAGAAGGCTGAATTCCAGCGAGTGTAGAGGCTGCCGTAGACTGACCAGACGATCCACCGATTCGGCATTTGGGAGAAAGAGCAGGTAGGTAGACGAAGAGGCACGACGCAGGACCAACGAAGCCGCCTCAACCTCCAACCTGGTTGCAATCGCTGCCGCAACAGCATTAGCCGGCGCGAGCGGGGTAGAGCCGATGACTGTCACGACCACCGCCCGCGCAAGGTCTTCCTCCGCATAAGCCACCTGATCACTCCAACTGATGATGCAAGGAGGAGGCATCTCAGGGGCTTGATCTTGCATGGTTGTCAGAGCGAGCGCAACATCCGGTGCGGGGGCAGCTGCTGGAGATGAGTCCGAGCGCCCAGAGTCCTCCCGCCGTCGGTGACGTGGATGCCGGCGTCGACGCTGCCGACCAGCCCGGCCATCAGCACCATCAGCGTGAGGCGCTACTGATGACGAATCCATCATGCCGCCCGGACAAGTTGCCGGAGCCGCCGCACCACACACCGAGCCCGCCGGGATAGACCGTTGCGGGGGGGCAGTGATAGCAGGCTCCTGGGCCGGGGAGATTCGCCGCCAGACAGACCTGCGCTCGGGCTGGGAGGTACGTCCACCTCGCACTATCCCGGGGCACTCGTAGGATCGGTGTCCCAGGGAGCGGCAGCGGAAACACCTCACCTGCAGATGGCACCGAGCAGCAGTGTGTGTGGCGGAGAAACAATTGAAACACTTGCCAACAAGATCAGCAGGGACCCGGCGGCGAGGACGAGTAGAACGCCGCCAATCCAGATGCTCCCTGCCAGACCTGAACCTTTGCCACCCTTCGGGGTCAAGACGAGAGGCCCTGCGCTGCCTAACGAAGCGCACGCGCCCAGCAGCAGAACGAGGCGAAGCACAACCGACCTTACATGCAGGAGCAGGTATCTGGCCAAGAGGCGGCCGGCCCGCCGCGGCACTCCCTGCCGAGGCACCCGTTGCCGAACCCGCCGCGGCGCCTGACGCCGAGAACGTGCCTGAGCCTACTGCACCGTCGCTAGGGGAAGCCCGACCCGTGTTGGATAGGAGGACTTCCAGATAGGATGGAGGCGGCCCGTTGTCCTCCGAAGAAGTCGGGCTGGAGTCGCCCCAGCACTCCTGCTTGGAGCGACCACACGTGCGGGGGGAGGAAGGTTCCAGAGAGGACAAGGAGGGGGTGGCGACCGACGTCCTGGGAGAAGAACCGGGGTTGGTGGCCGCCGGGCTCGGAGTGATCTCCGGCGTGGGGTTGAGGGGAGGCGGGACGTCGAGAGGGGAGTTGGAGAGACAGAGAGCCATCGTCTGGATTATGACATCGTATTTACTCTTTTGACTATCACAAGTTTTGTTAGCTAGTTATACATATTTATATTAAATGAATGGTAATAGTGCACATGAAATGAATGAAAAATAGCAGTGGAAAGTAAAACTGATCTTGATCAAATTAAGCCATGGGATCAATTTGGAAAATGGTGTGCCTGGAACATGCTAATGCCACTGTCTATACAACATATAAAATTTCATAAATGAAAACAAAGGTCAAATATTCCTAATAGCCGCTGCACCAATGCACACTCAGTAATACGAACAAACATTCTAAATCGGTCCCCAGCCATCAGGTCATCAGGACAGTGGTATACATACAAATATATCTGTACACAACAGCAATGCACTACTAAACCATGGAAACAAACGCACCATTCTTTGAATACATTGTACACATAAAAGCACTGCATTACAAAACAATGGAAACAAGCAGCACAACTTGTGGTAACTGGAATAGGCAGGGGTTGGCTGGCACACAGAGAGGCGACAAAGGGCCAGGGTTAAGCCCCAACTGCTCTGCGCTTGGTAGAATAAGGTGGAGGAAATAGATTAAACTTGTTTGCCTGTTTCAGATTGCATCAAGACCTTTATATAGACGTATTTACCCCATGCGCAAGATAACAACCAAGTTCTAACCAACTCAATATAAACAAACTTAATCTCTAAATGAACTCAATTGCTAAATGAACTTATCTCCTAACCAAATCTTCTTGAACTAACTCTGAATGTTTATCCAACTAACCCTGCTGAACTACTTCTGAATCTTGTGCCAACGCTGATACTTGCTGCCATAGGTATTTGGACCAGACCGGGAATTAGACCGGTGAAGCCCTCGGTTCATGGTTTGA
Organism: Miscanthus floridulus; assembly: GCF_019320115.1. Taxonomy (NCBI): domain Eukaryota; kingdom Viridiplantae; phylum Streptophyta; class Magnoliopsida; order Poales; family Poaceae; genus Miscanthus; species Miscanthus floridulus. The sequence goes on along the minus strand of NC_089582.1, from coordinate 97,782,622 downwards.
TTGTTGGTCTAACCAGTTGGACCGACAGTCTGAAATGGCTAGGGAATGAGCTCCCCAACCTATAAGTCTCATGTTCAAACCCCATACTAGGCCTATTTTTTCTCTATTTCCCTCCCTAAAAAACAGGGCTTCAACCACTTTTTCCCAGTTCAACTGCACACCTGGTCTTTTAAGTGGACCGAACTGGCCAGGGTTCTGGTTCCGGTTTTTTGCGGTCGGACCACCAGTCCGATCCGGTCCAAATAATTATGCTTGCAGCCCCCACATAACAGTAACATCACAGGACAAGCAGCAATATGCCACATGCAAATAATTTAAATGGTTAGATAGAAAGTCAGGATCATTATAATGATTTTAAAACTGAAATGGGAGCATCTCTCATCTGTTCCTACTGCATGACTGCCACAGCAAATCTGGTACACTTTTGTGTAGCAGCATACTTATGTGCAGTCATGAGAGTCTGACACATAATGAACCACAGAAGATACTAAATGTGGTAAGGAAAGGATTCGAGAATATGTTCTAGAGGTACGAAGTCTTGACAACAGAGCATGTACCGCAGTCACAAGTTAAAGAGTCGAGGATCTTTGTGGGCATTTTCTGACATATGAAATATCAGGTCATATAATCAGTTTGCTACCTTGTTTCCATATCAGAACCTCGGCCAAATACGATGGGAAGGGGTCCAGCCCAAGTAGGTGCAACAGCAGCAACAGCAGATGGTCTTATAAGGCCCTTACCAGCTGCACGAATTGCTATTGTTGCTGCATGACCACCTCCAACAATGACCAGCTCATCATCTGTTCATGGGATAGAAGGTACAGTCCATCACTAATCAAATGATAAAGTTAAAGGGAAAGGGTAAGTATAAACTTATTAAATCAATGGGAACCTGATTCAAACTTGCTTAGAGGTATTGAAAAATCAATAAAACTGTATTGACAAGAACAATCTGCGTAGTGATCGACAACCAAGTCGAATTTGTTGCGTGACTTTTGGCATATTATCCACCATAAATATATCATAAAAGATACTTTCTAGTATGAAATGTTGTTCTGCTGAACATTTATCCTCTAATTTAAGCTGCAGTGTTGCTGTACTTATTTACACACGTTTATTGGTATTCAGGATCCCCATCAGATGTCAGTTTTCAGTTGCCAATAAGTTTCCATTGAACATAAAAGAAGACTTTTCTCGAAAATATGCCTTTTGTATTATTTTTAGTTGCCTACATATGGAATTATGGATCCTTGACCAGAGGTAACCTTGTTCACAAACATAGTATTTCTGGCTGAACTTGGAACCACACATCCTTTTTTTTGGTGGTGGTGGTGGTGGTGTGTGTGTGTGTGTGTGGGTGTGTGGGGGGGGGGGGGGGGGGGGGGGGCAATAACAGTGTTCGCCTAGTATCCTCACAAAAATGAAGTGTGTTGGTCATGTAAAAAGGCCCACTGGAAAAAACTATAACCAGGTTTACCTGCATTTGCCACTGGACTGTTTGGTGAATTTATTAGTTCAACCAGAAAGCTCTCCATCACATCAGCATTGTAGTTCAGTGATGGCCTATCTGAATAACCAAGACCAGGCCAATCGACAATAGTAGCACGGTAGCCAAGTTCTCCTTTTCGCCCAACAATATCTTTGGCAACCACCCTCCACTCCTCCACTGTGCTAACATCAGAGATCGTAGGGATCATGAGAATGTTCTTCACATTCTCAGCAACCTCCTGCTCATGTTCCTCATAGTATACGTTTACCGGCTTATTCTCGAATTTCCACTCCCACTTCCCAGTCTGGAAAAACATCAACAATGTTATAGCACAGGTAACAGCAGAGAGAGGCAGGACAAAATTGGTAATATAACCTTTTGTCAAGACATATCATTCTTAAGTCTAATGTAAGATATCTGCCACTAGAGGAATTGTATTCACATTAACATTAAAAGTTTAACAAACCGCTACACAATGGAGTCAGTTGAAACAATGCCACAATTTAAAGGGGAAACACAAAAAATGCTTTGTGTGGTTTTGCTGGAAGCTAATGATGCCATTCAAGTGGAATGTTATACCACAGCTCTAATGTTAGCCTAAGAGGTCCAGACTCCACTAGCATTCAGCTAAGTAGTCAATCATACTTCAACTCACACTAGGCTTTCTGCCAAATATCTTGATCAAAGTTAAACTGATTATTTTTCAGTTATGGAAGGTTTCATGATAACTGATAGTAAGATGATATAGACTAATAGAAATGGAAACAACAAACTTGCAATTTTTTAAGTTCTTAGTCTAAATGATTAATTGGGGCCAGTTTACTAGGGCTCCTGCCTTAGCAGCCGGAAACGTGGAACATGGCCATGTTCCTCGTTTCGGGGACATCATTCCGAGAACATTCACGTTCCCATTCTAGGAACATTTACGTTCCCATAGTATAAGAACATTATAAAGTATCGGTCCACGTTCCCGTTCCCTTCCAGGAACATTGCTGCTAAGGCTTCTCCTACTTCTGATTAAATGTAGGAAGTGATTCTCACGGAGAAACGATTCTCTATGGTTCTCTAGGATAAACTCTTTGTAGGAAGTGAATCAGGACAAGCTAGAGCATGTTTGGTTCGGCGTGTGAGCCTCGCCTCGCCTCGCCTTGCCCCGCCAGAAACGGGATATACAAAACGTGTTTGGTTACTTTGCTGGGTTGCCTCGATGCTTGTACAAGCTAGTTTTTCTTGCTGGAACGAGAGAGCTGAATTGGCTTGCCACAACGGGCAAGGTTAGTCTCGACTGGCAGCGAGGCCAGGTGAGCAAACCTTGTTGCGCATCCAAACGTGCCCCTAGTTTTCACAGCTCCCAACCCCTCAGATCATTACATAGAATCATACCCTAGAATAACTTCTTTGTAAATCATTTGGCTGAGCTCCCCTGTCCCTAAGTGCTCAGTTCTTCTAACGAATCAAAGAGGTACCTGATTAACAACCATTTGTTCTCACTATTAAGTTACATGCAGTGACTAGTTCGAACCCACTAAATTGATGGGGAAGGTGAGCAGTTCACTTCATATTTCAATACTCACCCTTTTTGCAATGATTTCCCAAAATGTAAAGAAGAGAAGATATATTACAATCATAAACCCCGACTAAGGTTGACCATGTATGATGCATGTTGCTAGTTGGTAGTGTTTTAAACTTAAAACTAACATTAAAGCGTATAATATATTCCCTACAAGATAAGAGCTAAAGAGCTATTGCATTTTCATTTTGTGGACATGGCAATTTCTTCAGGATCTGCACCAGCCGCCCCCATATTTCAGCGAATGAAAATAGTACATAGACTCGAAGATAACGGAAATAGCCAATTAGCCATTATGTTACTAAATTAATTAACCATAAAAAGTTGGGAATCGCAACCCCATGTGCCTTGCAATATGGGATCTCAAAGCACATCGAAGCAGTTCGCGTTCCAACCAACGCGCAACGAATCCGGGCTTATTCAGCTGCCTGTTCAACCGCCCAACACAGCGATCTCAGTAAGGCACTGAGTTCAACCAGGCAGGCAACCGAACCAGCGAACAGTACATTACTAGCAATGAGTAAGCGCTAGACGATCGCACCTTGGAGGGCGGCGGGGCGGGCTTGACCGTGGAGGCTGGAGGGGAGGCGACGGCGCGGACGGCGAGGCTCCTCGCCCGCCGTTGAGGAAGCACGCGGCAGGGGACCGCGACGGCCGGGAAGACGAAGGCGGCGGTGGCGGCGCACGGAGGCATGGCGATGGGTGGGGCCCCGCGCGGCGGGTTAGGGGGTGGGAGTGGAGAGGAAGCGGCGACGTGTGTAGCCGTGGACTCGGGAACTCTTACTGGACCGAACTCACCGAAGCCCGATGAACTGGCCTCTGTGTACACTGTTTGCAACTGCCTCCCTCAAGACCTCAATATTGTCCTACTAGAATGTTTTTTCTTCCGTTTTAAATTTATTTTAGCATACAGATCTATTTCTACTTCTATCTACTGTATTATTATTGTCGTACCGCCCCGCCCTGCTCAGCTCATCCGATTCATTTTTTACTCGCTCCTCCAAATCAGAATCGAATACCAAATCAAATCAAATCGTTATAAATTCGAATCAGAAAAAAGAAAAATATCAAACCAAATCAAATGAAATCAGAAAAAATACAAGTCAAATATGCAGGGTATCATCGCCGCCCTGCTCAGCTTGCCCTCGGATTTTTTTTACCCCGCTCCTCCAAATCAGAATCGGGTATCAAATCAAATCAAATCATTCCAAATCCGAATCAAAAAAAAGAAAATATCTAACCAAATCAAATGAAATAAAAAAATACAAGTCAGCGCCAGCGGTGCTGAGGAGGCTGAATGCGGGCAACGACCTGTTGCTGCAGCTAAACTCGAACTCGACCTCGTGTCGCCTACGCGAGGGCTCGTTGACTGCCAGGCTCGGGTCCAGCGCCACTGTAAAATATTAATAAAAGCATACTACAACACACTTACCTTCTGCGATCAGCTATTGTCGTTGAAGACTAAATTGATGAAGTTACGGATTTGGTGACGTTAGCGTGACGAATTCCCATTTGTCGCCTATCCGACGTGTTTAAACACCTTTGGTGATGAACACAAGTTTTTTTTCACTAAATTTTTTACAAACTGCTTTGTCACTAAATTTGCGACAAAGTTTTAGGAAGAATTGTCACTAACTATTAAGTGCCATGATAATAGAAAATTCATGGTCGATGGCATGATGCATTAGTCTATGATAATAGAAAATACATCGTCAATGACAAACAATCTCTATACCAAATCTAATTCGTCAAAACAATCTCTATAACTAGTTTACGACCGATTTTTTATGTCATTTTCTTGGTTTTTGTCGTTTTTTGCGACGTTTTCTTTGACAATTCTTTTAGCGTCGCAAAGATATAGGGCAACAACATCTTGTGACAATTTACGCCCTGTTCGCTTGGCTTATAAGCCGTATTTTTTCAGCCAACGAATAATATTTTTCTCTCACAACAAATCAGTCAATAGTACTTTCAATCATGGCTTATCAGCCAAGCGAACAGGGCATTATAGAGAAAACGTCGTAAATCAACTACAAGTCCCTCTCTTGTCAAAAAAAAAATGTTACAAAAGGCTAGATTTGTTGCAGTGGCAGGTACAATAACAGTCTAATTCAACTGCCATGTCAGCCATATGCACACAAAAGAGGAGACTCAGGTATCCAGGCACTAGGCTTGGTTTAAACCTAGGCAGGGCTGCTCTCCATCTAGATTCACGTCAAAATAATAATATATTAATTAATGGAAGTGTCTAATTATCTATTGATAGATTTTTTGTGGTTAAATCTATCATATTTTTTATAAATAGAACCTAATAGACAGTTGTAGCAAAAATCCTAAAGCATAATCAAACGTATAGAAATCTAACAGATTTAATACAAAAAAAAAATATGTCAACAGATAAATAGCAAAAGTCTTAATTAATATGGTGCTTATAAGATCCGTGTAAAGTTTTTTAGAGAACTACCGGAGCATAACTTTCGAGTGTATGCTGATAAACACATGATCAAGCCCAAACGCCCTTTGTTTATGGTGCTTGGATGACACAGATTTCTGAAAATCCAATGGACTATGTCATCAGACAGCTTACAACATCTGCTACTGAAACAACTCAGCCATCACCTATGCGCAGTAGACTCAGAGCTGCATTCACTGACCCTCAACCCACTCATACTCCCCATCCACCTGGCAACACACACATCCAAGCTGCTATACCTGCACATCAGCTTCAGATTCAGAGCACTGCAGAGGACACAATTGACAATCACAGGGTCAATGCTTCTCCACATGATGATACTAAGATGGAAGACCAGCTGGCCCAACTGAATCAAGATCCAGACAAGGAAAAAATTGATCAGGATGTAGCCCAGGAAAACAACAATTTACCATCCCAGGATCAGACTACGCAGTGGCAGCCTCATGGGATGGAGCACCACAACACAGCTCGCCCACAGCACCACACTAGCCATCAGTCGCAACACAGTACTCAGAACAGAGACCATGAGGCAGGGCAGTTTCAGGCTCATCCCAGGTCACCCTCAGGATGAGGAGGATCGGATCGTGCCACATCTCCCTGCCGACAGCCTCACCTTGGCAGTGACGACAAAAGCTTCGACTCAAAGCGGTGATAATGGTGGAATGCGGACTGCAGCTCACTATGATCTTCTACAGCATAGCCCCTACGCTCCTTATCAGGCTTCGGCGCCGGCCTCAAGGGCGCCCAGGGGAATTTTTTTTAATTTTAACACTTTTTTCGAACCTAATTTTAAATCTACCATTGTCGGATTTTTTTAAAACTAACACTTTTGGCCGTGCCTAATTTTAACACTTTTTTCGAACCTAATTTTAAATCTAACACTGTCGGGTTTTTTTTTAACTAACACTTTTAGCCGCGCCTATTGCCCTGGCGTGGCCAAATGCCTGTGTCGCGTCATGTATGGCGGCGCGGCAGAGGCTGACGTGGCGGCGACCAGAAACGCTGACCGCTGACGTGGCAGGGCTCTGCCACGCCACCGATCTTGGCGCGGCAGTGCCGCATCCAGATCTGTGGCGCGGCAGAGCCGGGTATAACCCCGCGACCAGTCCTGCTGCCCGAGCAGTAAGGCCGCCTAGGCGTCGCTCCTGCGCCCGCCCGTCGCCAAACACGCCGGCCGCCTCACCACGAACGGCGGCAGCCTAGCCCTCCATTGCCGCCTCCCTCACTTCCTTTTCATTCCCCGGCCGCCTCCCTCCTTCCTCGTCCTAGTTCAAGGTAATGACGCACATTTTAATTTCGTTTGAATGGTGGATAGGATATTATGAATGAGAGTTAAGGTTAGTAGGAAAATTATATTTGAGAACTATGGTGAAGATATTAGTTTGATTTTGTCAATGTTAAGATTAATTATTTAGTTAGAAGTATGTTTGTCATGTATATTTTTGTTGCTATAATAGTTGTTTATAAAATTTTAGTTGCATTGCAAATGGTTACATTTTACATTAATTTGTCTTGTTTTGATTGATGTTTAATTTAAACCGTTTTCTTAGGTGAAAGACATGTTTCGGGAGCAGTTATGACGAAAACGGGGTCGTCCTAGAGAAATGTACCCCGACGAGTCTAGCAAAGATGCCCCGTCCCTCCTGAACTCCCTGTCCCTAATTGTGACTGTGGTCATCCGGCCGACGTGTTTCAATCGAGACATCCGGACACAGCGGCTCGTTGCTTCTACACGTGCAGTCGTTTTAATGTAAGTAATTGTTTCCACTATGTTTTTCTTCTTCATTTGTATTACTAGATTACTAATATTTTGTTGAATTTTTATTGTGTAGGACCATGAGAGGTGTTTTTTCTTTTAGTGGATCGACGATGCAGAGAAGTTTGACCCCAAGTACCTCCTTTTCGACAATTGGTGAAGAGGACGACATCCACAAGAGCACTTCGAGCGGTGGGTTCCACCTCCCCCTGACCCCCCTCCAATAACGGCTAAGGAGAAGCACTTAGCCGCAGTTAGACGACTCGAGGAACCTCCTCTGTGCCATTGCGGAGACCGATCCGTGATAAACCCTGACAATACATTAGAGTTTGTGTGTCCAAACAAGCATGAAGTAAGTGCAAAGTGTATTTGTTGAAATATTGAGCTATATGTGTCATGTACTAATGTCACATTATTTAGGTGTATTCAATGGCGAAGTGTCGTTTCAAGGAGTGGTTGTATGGTCCTAAAAACAAATGGCCCGAAGAACCTCCAAAAACAAAATAAAAGAAGAAAGAAAGGTTAATTTACAAAGCACCACCAGTCAAGTGCGAATGTGGTGTTAAATCCAACTACGGTCTAGTCCCTTCAGAGCTTGGAATAGGCCATTATTATGGCCATATGATTGACTATGATAAGGTTGATTATTTTTGTGGTAACCATGAAATCATATTTTGTTTATTTTGCTAAGGCATATATGATATAATATATCGTTTGAACAGAGCACAAGGAAATGCAGGAGGGAATGTTATGATGGTCAAGCTAAGCTTTTGGATGAACTGAAGGGAAAGCAAGTAATTACACGGAAGAGGTGATATGGATCTGACTACGTCAACCTTTTCGTTAAACATCACAAAGACAAGATGCGTGAGTTTGCTAGACAGCACGGTATTTGTAACCCGATCGCTGTTGGGCTTGTCAAATGGGGATTGGAGAGATGGGTGGCATTAGAGGAGGAGAGGGCAAGGAAGGAGGCAAGGGAGGAGACAAGAGTACAGATGCAGGTCTTGAACGAGCATGTTGTTTCATTATATGCCAGTGAGTGCTTGAAAGCCTTTTTCATTGCCTAATTTTAAATGTAATATAATCGCATTACTAACTGATTGCATTTTATACATAAAGGGATTGGATATAGCGAGGACCATGCTACAGAGGTGGCCCGTGCAATGTACGAGGAAAAGAAGTTAGATGAGCACAGAAAGCGAGCTGGTCGCACCGTTGAATCACCGATTGTGTTGTCTAATGAGGGGGACGAGGATAAGGACGACACTACCAGACTCAGCGAGCTCATCGCTCTAGCAAAGGTGGGCTTGTAGGTGGATGAGGCTAAAGACGATACTGCTAGACTGAGCGAGCTCATCGCTCTAGCAGAGGCGGGCTTATAGGCGGAGGAGGCTGAGGACGACACTGTTAGTCTGAGCGAGCTCATCGCTCTAGCAGAGGTGGGTTTGTAGGTGAAGGAGGATGATGACGTGTTCTTCACTCAGGCCGCAGAGGCCGCAGATGAAGCGGAGGCCGCTTACTACAGACGAAAGGCAGATCAGGGCAATGCAGGTGACCCTAGCCATAGCAACAGGGTTGTGGTTGAGGATTGGTACTCGGACGATGAGTTGCTTACTCAGTATGTTTCTGACTGAGGGTTTTTTATTGCGCCGTCTATTAGTTCCATGCTTTATTAATGATCAATGTAGCTATGTAGTAAAAATTCTATTGTGTTGTCTTATGTTCTATTTGAACTACTGATGTATTGTACCCATGTATCATGTACTCGAATTACTCATGATCGATCTTAAGTGATCATATATGTTTGTATCATGCGTTCAAAATTTCTAAAACGAATATAATCATTTGCCGCGCCATAGCCCAAGTTCTAGTGCTCCATAGGCATGGTTGTGCCGCGCTAGAGCCCACGGCGCGTCTATACCGCGCCATAGTACATGGCACATCAGTGACGCGCCATAGACCACGGCGTGGCAATGACGCGGATAGACAACGGCCAGCTATTGAGTTGTTGTCGGTGCTGTACAAAACTACTAGTGCTATACAAAACGAACATGAAGCAAATAAATGGACGACAAGTTGCCACACAACATTTTGATTGGTTTATGAGTCTACAAGTTTTCAACGACAATATTCGTTCGACATAAGTTCGATGTAATGAACTAAGTCCCACGAATGTAAGGATCCCTTGAACGCCTCTTGGAAACCTCGTCGTCCGGTAGAAGAAGGGGGTCGTCGTACTCCACATCAAGAAGGGGGTACAGCTGGTGCGGCGTGGGAGGGGACATCCTGTTACAAAATGATAAACAAAGGGTTAGAGTATTCAAATTAACAATTTTCAGATTAACATTATGTAGCAGTGCAAAATTTGAACTACTTGTTATGCAATACAAACACAATATGAAATCACATGTCTTCTATGCTGGCTAGCATTGTGGCCAGATTGTTTGCAAACGGAGCAAAGATTCCTGCCACGGGTCTCGTTGAAGTCTCCCCCACCGTACATGTCTTCGTCGTACCCTCTCATAGCGTCCATGTCCCCCTTCAGTCATTTCTTCTTCCTCCTACCCTTCCCTACCTTCATTAGATCCGGATGCGGCACGTAGTCATAACCATTATAAGGTGACCACTGTGTTGGGTCAAGGTATGGCTTGAAGCTCATCTCTCAAATACTAACGGTGTTCGAATGGAGATACAAGGGTGACATATATGGCAGATCCTCATAGTTGTAACCACGAACCCTGTAGGCCGTGATCATATGAGAGCATGGGGCATGCATGATCTGAGCGACGTTGCAACTGCACTCTACCTTTTCAAGATCAACTCGGTAGTTTCATCCACCATAACGTTCGCCGCCTAAGCTTGTGCCACCCTTGCCCCGTACACTAAAGATATGGCGGTGGGGTCCATACGGCTCAGCGGTGTGCTGCTTGGCCAATTCCTTGGCCTCCTTCAAATGTTTAGCTTTGGCCTTTCCAAAACACCCCTGCTCAGCTATATTTCTCTACGCAAGTTCCTACATCTTCACAAAATATTCATTGCACTTATGAAAGGAGAACTCAACAATTCCAGACACAGGCAACGATCGAACTCCAGTGAATACACGGTTGAAGGACTCCGAGGAGTTAGTGGTCATGATGCCATACCTCAAACCCCCCTCGTCATATGCTAACGCCCACTAAGCCTTATGTTCCATCTGGGCCTCTAACCAGGCCTTTCCCGCTGCATTTACCATCTTGTCTAGTTCTCTCTTTGTCTCCTTGAACTGGTGCTCTGTACGTACACAACATAGAGCCTTTACCTTGTCACATACCTCCTGCTTCTGCTAACGCCGTCAGAAATTAGCAGCAAAGTGTCTCATGCACCATCTATGTACTAGAGGCGAGAACCCATCTATATGCTCAGCTATAGCATTAAGAATCCCTACGTGACGGTCGGAGATCAAACATATAGTGCAAGTTGGACCAAGCACTTGCACATGTAGAAGGCGCATGAACCATGACCAAGATTCATTGTTCTCTCCCTCTACCAAAGCAAAAGCCACGGGTACTATCTAGTCCTCAGGATCAACAGCAGCAGCCATCATCAAGGTGTCCCTATACTTTCCTATCAGGAAAGTGCCATCAACAAGTATGACTGGCCGACAAAATTGGAATGCATGTTCTGTTTGCGCAAACGACCAGAACACACGATAGAGGACATGCCTCAATGGGTGCCAAAAAAACATCCCTCCGGTGTCCACAAACCATTTCAAACCAGGGTTGTAATAATGCATTGCACATAAGATGCGGGGCACCCTGTTGTACGCTTCCTCCCAAGTACCTCATCGAATCGCTAGAGCAATTTGCTTAGCACGCCAAGCCTTTTCATATGTCACATCATACCTAATGAATCTAGATATGGACTATTGTAAAGAAGACACTGAGATGTTATTGTCATCAATGAGCCCCAATATACAATGGGCAAGGTAACGTGCAGTGAGCTGCTGATGATTTTCCTTCCCCCTATTGTCTAGGCAAGTGTGGGGTTCAACAACTTTAGTTATCCTCCACTTGCCATCACTCTATCTCCTTCATGCATTTAACCTCCACAGACCACCGTTTTTGCATATCAAGTGGTACCTCAACTCCTGGTCCGAATGAGTGATGGTGTACGGTCTATGGTGGTACACAACATAGTCCTGAAGGAAGAGTTTCATCTCTGACATTATGTTGAATATCATCCCCTTTCTAAGGGTTTCTTTCTCATGGTTATACAATGAATTCCTACACAGCTAGAGACCGGTATCACAAACTGCCATATCCATCATGATGGCATCCCTATAGTTCGAAACGCCCCTAAAAGGTATGTTATTGGACCTTAGTTGCTCAAGCTCAGTCGTTGTGTAAGGTGGTGGTGGAACATACTATTGTGCTTCGCTAATTCTGGCCCATGAATCATAGGGGGTATCATCTGCAGCCAAATCTGTGACTAGTCTACCCTGAGCATGGACACCTTGTAAAACCCCAGTTGGTACTGGTAATGGTATAGTATGAACCGGTACTGGCATAGCATCAGCCGGTGTTGCCATAGCATCTGTACCTCCTTGGTCATCATCAGAATCGTCTGAATCACTGGTAAGTACATCATCGATCCTATCCTCCTCCTCCTGCTCCTCCTCTTCCCATTCAAACTCATTCACATCGAAGTCATTGCTTATACAGCCTACTACAGTTGAATGAAACTGCTTCTGTGTCAACTAATCATCCAAATCCATGTTATCCTGAGTTGCTTCCCCTTCGACCCTAAATTCTTGTTCATTGCCTTCAAAACCATCAATGGATGGGCCGTCCTGAACACCATGCATCCTGTACCCATTCTCCACCACCACCTCAGCCATGGGCACATTAGAACCTTGGAGAACCCTAGTGTAGTGGGACCAGTGAGCAGGGTTGCGCAAGGGCATGAGGACATAGTGTGCCCTAGTCTTCCTAGTATCAAACCTCCCCTTCAGTGTGAAATCATCGTCAAACTTTGTATTCAAATGGACACAAAGGTCATTGAAGCTAGGAGATTCATCAAACCATTCCAATTCTTCTTCCATATCCTCAAAGATATCATCTTCTCTCCTAACACTTCCTCCGTACAAAACTCTAACACAATAATCCATCTACAAAAGCATTTCAAGAAACTTCATCAAGTCGTCGAAAGCATTTTGTCCACTATAACTATACTAACTAATCAAATATTAACATCTATACAAGGCTAACTACAACAACTAATTAGACTAAATCCAATGTACAACTAGAGTCAATAACTGTACTAACTAAACTACCTAACTTTACTACATATACTAACTTATAATATTACGTATACTAACTAAACTAACTAACTTTACTAACTATACTTTAATAATTTTACTAACTTTATTAACTGTGCTAACTATATTAGTGGAGTACCTCGTTGTAGCACGCAAGACCGGCCCAGGAGGCGTGGGCATAGGCCTAGGCGGGCAGCCGCCGTGCGTGACCGGAGGTTCTGGCTGGAGGGGGAGGTGCGCCGGTGAGCGAGCGTGGCGGCTGTACCGGGCGGCCAGCGGCTTGGCCGCCTGGCTGGCGTGGGCAGGCAGACGCGGCTGGCTTGCTGGCTCAGGCGGGCTGGCTGGCGTGGGTGGACATGGCCGCGGTAGACGGCGTGCTCGGTGGCCAGGCTGCCTTGCTACGTTGCTCGGGGAACGGTGACTGCTCGGCCACATGGGCTACAGCAGAGGTTATACCTGGCTCTGTCGCGCCACGGATCAGGGCACGACACTGCCGCGCCCTGATCTATGGTGCGGTAAAGCCCTGCCATGTCAGCGGTCAGCGCTTCTAGTCGCTGCCACGTCAGCCCTCTGCCGCGCCACCATGCATGGCACGGCATAGGCATTTGGTCGCGCCAGGGCAATAGGCGTGGCCAAAAGTGTTAGTTTTAAAAAAACCGACAGTGTTAGCTTTAAAATTAGTTTTGAAAAAGTGTTCAAATTAAAAAAAAATCGCCAAGGGAGCCATGATGCACCTCGCCTGGAACTGCCGCGGCTCAGGCGGGAGCCTCCGCAGTTCCAAGATGGCCCATCTAGCCCACCTACTCACCTCCACTAAAGCGCATGTATGTTTTATTTCAGAAACTAGGAACTCCTTAATTAAAAGAACTTCACTTATAAATCATTTTAATTACTTCGATGCTTTTGTCGTTCCAGCGCAAAGCCAGTCTGGGGGCCTTTGGCTGATTTGGAACGATGAAGTAGACATTACCATAGTAGATCACTCCCATCACCATATCTTTGCTTTGTGTACAAAAAGTGCTACTATGCAGCAGTATGCTCTTCTTTGTATATATGGTGATCCTCACCATCGTGCCACTAGTGATATCTGGAGACAAGTGCTTAATTTTGTTGTGCATAATAGCAACTTGCCTATTGTTGACAACCAAAAATGTCTATTTTGTGAAGCTATCAAAATGTGAAATGGACTTCATCATTGTGTTCCTCTCGTCGAGATGGTCAAAAAACATATATGGAACGTCTAATTCGAAGTCCGGATGAAGAAGCTATGCCCTCAAAAAGATGTCACGTTGTCGGGAGTTCTGACCCAAGTCGGGACTTCCGACTGTCGGAAGTTCCAACAGGTGTTGGGACTTCTGAGAAGCCTAAAGAAATCTTCTCGGGTGTCTGGGATTATCCCTACATCAGGAGTTCTGACAAAAGTCGGGAGTTTCGACTATCGGGAGTTCTGACCCAAGTCGGGACTTCCGACATACCTAACAGAAAATCCTGTTCGGGTCTGGCCTTTTGGATTTCGATCTAGACAGTTCCAAACTCATGGGAAACTTGGAAAATAAGGTTTGGAGAGGTTTTCTACTGGGATAAGACCACCCCCCTCTATATATATGTGAGGATCATGGCCGATTGAGTTTCTATCTATCCAATCGACAAACAAATCAATCTATTACCTTTACCCTAACCCTTTTACCCTTTTCTCAAACCCCCATGCTATTCAACCTTTGATCTGATGACCAAGGATGGCGCCCTAGGCTTGCCGGACGACCTAGGGTAACCCGGCGACGTCCTTGCCCTGATAGGGTCCTTTTCGGGCAAGAGCTTCGATGATTTCTTTGCTAGTTTACCTGAAAACTAGTCGGTTCTTCATCACGTAAGCACATTGGTTATCCTTTGATGGTTTGCTTGTAAACCTCTCCATTCTTCACCATGAAAAAGTGACATCCTCTTTGCATTCTTCGGTCTGTAGCGGCCCAGGCGTCCAAGGCCCTATTGGTGTTTGATTCGGATCACTTCCGACGTCAACATACTTTTTGGCGACTCCGCTGAGGACAATTGGTTCGGCTATCTTTTATAGCCGATCTCTCTAACCTAGCCTTACTCCTCATTGATCTATCTTCTTGAGCTCGCCATTACCATTACATCTGGCCCAAAAGGTCGATCACATCTAGTTTTTACCCCTTGTGATCTTGTTTGCGATTTTGCAACAAGTTGAGCTGCTTATCGGAAAATTCAGCAAGGCGGTCAAGTTGTTGCAAAATCACCCTGAGGTACAACTTGTAGATGCATCTTATGATCCTAATAGTTATTTTGCAAGTTCTATGAGCTCTCATATTGGTGTTGCTAGCTGTTATGATACTAGATATGTTACATCGGCTAAAACTTTTGTTAATGCTCCTCATCATACACATCATAATTATGAATATTATGGTCAAGAGCCGATGCATGTTGTAAATTCTGAGTTTTGATGCTACTAGCAACATACAATACGTAAATTGTTATTCATCGGCTATATGTTCACAATATGTGGTTCCACCACAAGACATGCCGATGAATGAGAGAATTGGCTATAACAATGCTAATTATTTAGCCAATTGCTCTGAAAATTCAGCACCATATGCCAATGCTCCTATTCATAATTCAGCTCCATATGTTACTCCCAACTCGAGCCAAATTAATGAAAATTTAGCAAGGTGTTTAAGTGCTAATACTTATAATTCGGCTTCACATGTTACTAATAACCCTAGCCGAATCAACGAAAATTCAGGACCTTATACAAAGATCAATGCTCACAATTTGGCTTTGTATTTCGCTCATGACCATAGCCGAATTAGTGAAATTTCAGTAAGGCATTCGAGTGCTAAAACTCGTGATTCGGCTCCACATATTGCTAATAATTGTAGCCGAATCAATAAAAATTCAGCAATATGTGCACTTGCAAACAATCATAATTCAGCTTCATTTGTTGCTCTCAAATCAAGCCGAATCGATGAAGATTTAGCCCATGCTTGGAATCCATATGGTTCCTCTAAATGGAAGGTGCCCACTTATCATAGACTGTACCCATTATGCTATGATTACTTGAAAACTCCTAATGGTTGGTGGATACCTGATTTTTATGAATTTAGTGGTGAAGATGATAAAACCATTATGGAATATATTAGTATATATCTCTCACAGCTAGGTTTTGCCGGTAAAGAAGACTATATGAGAGTGCGAAATTTTCCTTTATCTCTCACCAGTATTGCCTTTGCATGGTTTACATCTTTGCCACAATGTACTATTGGCTCATGGTCTCAATTAGAGGAGCAATTCTATGAATATTTTGGAAAGACTAAAGAGAAAAGGCCGATCATAGTTGAGTCATTGGTTAAAAGGGGATTGCTAGTGGGCATGAAAGAAATAATTGATTCGGATGTAAGCAAAGGTTCGGCTACAAAAGCCAAATAATACAATATCCTTTCCAAATCAATCACATCTCAAAAAAAAACAAGTCTTGCTACAGAAAAGCATGAAAAACGCTAGAAACCAGCTAGACTTGATTTTTTATGAGCCAAAGGGGTTGTACACTTATCTAGTGATTACCGCATCATTGAAGGAGATCAAGCCCCTACAAGCAACAAAGAAGGGTTGCCTGCCTGCTCAGAATCGGCTGAGCCAACTTCAAAGTCAGCTGAGTTGATTGTTGTCTGCCCTGAGTCGGCTAGGCCGATTACCTCTGCTGTCTCCCCTGAGTCGGCTAGGCCAACTTTCCAGTCAGCCAAGCCGACTGCCCCTGCTAGTGCCCAAGTCGGCCTAGCCAACTTTCTCGGTCTTGGCAGCTACCGATGCATCTTTGAATGATTCAGCATCTATTGTTGATCATTCTCTAGAGATGAAGAGCAACATCATGCAAATCAAAGACGTGCACTTTTCCAACATGATCAACAAGGTAGAAAACACAAATATTTTGCTCAAATTCCAATCTGGTCATACTATTTCAATTTCTACATCTATTAGAGATATCCTTGCTAATTATTGTAATAGACCGATTGAGAATAGCAATTTATTTGTTGATGATAAAATAAATTTAGATTCTATCGGCCAAGACATTGTTCCATATGGTAAGGCCGATAGTGGTAATTTGTCAAAGCTAAAGCTTCATGTAAGCAATTGCAAAGGTGTGGCCGAATGGATTGATAATAAATCCGATCCATTCGTTTGCCTAGCTTTAAAGCTGACTCCACAAAAGAATCGGCTAAAGAAATCAAAGTACACCTTTGACTTTACTTTTTGTGATCATGTCTTTGACGTCTTGCTCAAAAATAATTTTATTATAATCATTGATCACAATGCTTTGCCATCTGTTAAAAATTTAGAAGAGCTTACATATTGCAAATGGCACAATTCTTCTAATCATAATACCTCTAGTTGCAATATGTTTCATTGAGTGATCCAATCGGCCATTGATAAAGGACGATTGAGATTTTCTGAAGCTCAACACATAGACCAATTAGATTCAATTGGTCTTGATGGCAAACAGGTTTCGAATCGGCTTGTATTAGCCGATTCACTCAAAGCTCAAAGCTTGAATGCCCAAGAGAGAGATGTGGAGCCCTCAAGTGAAGGCAAGGTTGTTGTTGATGAATTGCAAATAGAAGATATTCTAGAGCACAATAAAGTTATCACAGTTCCAGAAGACACTGGGGGGCAGCTAAAATCTCTCCAACCAAAATAAAAGCCGATTGATCTCATTGAGCAAGGGGAATCGGCTAAGGATCCTCCTTTGGAGCATGTCTATCAAGATGGGAAGAAAGAGGATGCTCGTAAAGCTAATGGAGGTAAAGGCCGTGACAAACAAAGAAGTAAAAGGCCAAAACTCAGCTTCGAGGAACTTCTAGCTAAATATGAGAAGATAGGAGAAGCAAATGTCACCAAGCGGCTAAAGAAAGTTCATTCATCAAAATTGCCTCCAAAGCGTAAGTCTCAAGAGTGAAATTGGCAAGGAGATAAACCTCACGCAGCAGTAACATATTCTCCTTTTATGCAGCCAATTCCCATGTCGTATGGACCACAACCCACATATTTTTATCCTTATTCATCTTGGAGCTGGTTTGATGAAGAGGCACATGTTCCACCATATTTGAGGCCAGAATATGTAGAGTATGCAGCTCCAAGACATTTAGAGAGATCATCATCTTGTAAAGACCGTTTTGATCAAAATTGGTCTGGAGCTCAACCAAAGAAGAAAGTGGTAAAGCAAGTTTACCGTGTGAAGTATGATGGCCGAAAGAAGAAGAGTTCATATCTAAATTCAATTATTGAAAAGCCGATTATATTGCTGAAAATTTTGGCTATTGATGGCAAAGAAGTGAGGAAATCATCTATTGATATTGTAGGTGCCAAATCTGAACAAAAGAAGGTGGGAGTGCCCAAAATCAAGAAAGATTTGCCATTGTCCAAAACAAAAATAAAACCAATATGCTCAATCTGTTTACCAAAGTGGCAAGAGAAGAAGTTACAGAAGCTTAGTGTAGAGAAGCAGAAAGGAAAAGGCTTAGCATAGGTTCCTAAGGGAAGTATTCAAGCTCAGAAGGATGATGTTCAAGCAAGTGGTGTAACAAAAGCAAAGGAGAGAAAGAGATTCAAGAAACAATTGCTAAGTTGGAGGTTTGCACCAAATCATCAAAATTATTGGTCATGGCATCATCCATATTCTTTGCCTATGCCTATGTGGAATTCATCCCCTGGTATGCATGGTTATCCCTTAGCTTCTTATTTTGATCCTTGGTGTGGATCTTTATGTTATGGAGGGTTGCCAAATTATTTTACTTACCAATGATCAAGAGCCAAAATATTTTGTTTTGGCTATGCATATTTATGTGGATGAATTCATATGGCCGATATTTTGATATCGCCCTTAGTATAAAATATAGTCGATGAATGCTTGCAACCATCGTGCTATTATAAAGCCCCTATGGAATTTACTTTGATGGCCTTAAGGCCTGGGGGGCATGATATATGCATTTTGATTTACTTCATGGATGTGACAATGTGATTAGTCGGCTTGCAAATAAGGCCAAGGTGTTGGCATAATCATTATTTCTCACAATGGTGCTATTAGAGACATCAAGCCGATTAAAATTATATCTGCACCAACATTTGAGCCGAATGTGAAGTTTTCTTATTCGGCTTGGCCATATTGCAATACATGGGGTATAACATGTTGAAGCCTATGGTGATTCCTTGCCGGTGGTACAGCAAGTTACTAATGAATTTCAATGTTTAGAAGGGTCACTAAGAACTTGTCTTGATGCTTGCCTTGATATTATTGACTATTTTGCCGAATTCTGAATTCGGAATATCCTGAGGCATGAAAATCAAAAGGCCAACATGTTAGCTCAACAAGCATCTGGCTATGATGTCAGTGGACATAATTTCCATATTCAAGAACAGCCGATGCATGAAGATTTCAATTTTTCCTGTATAGGTACAGACCAGTCGGCTAAGCCAACTGACCAAGTTGGCTCAGCTGACTACTCTTCTGATGTGGCCAAGTAGGCTAAGCCGACTGCCCTAGTCGACCAAGCTGACACCTCCAAATCAGCTAAGCCTACCAGCCCTATTGGCTCAGCCGACTCCCCTATGACCAGCCCGGTCAATTCACCTGAGAAGCTATCAAATCGGCCCAATATAACTTCTAGTGATGTTGGGGCCGATTTAGAAGATTGGAGGACTTCCTTGTTGAGATATCTACGTGATCCAAGTACCAAAATTGATAGTGTTCGATGGAGCGTTTTCAAATATGTATTGCATAATGATGAGCTCTATCAAAGAACCACCGAAGATTTGCTGCTTAAGTGCTTAGGATCAGATCAGGCAAGAGTGGCTATGGGAGAAGTCTATGAAGGCATCTGTGGTATGCTTCAATCGACCCCGAAGATGAAGTGGTTATTGTGTAGAGCCGGTTTCTATTGGCCTACTATGATGGCCGATTGTTTTTGCTACTACAAAGGTTGCGAAGAGTGCCAAAAGTTTGAAAATATTCAGCTTGTGCCTGCTGTTGTGCTTCATCCTATCATCAAACCATGGCCTTTTCGTGGTTGGGGGCTAGACTTCATGGGCCAAATATATCCTCCATCTTTGAAGGGACACCGATTTGTGTTAGTTGCTACGGATTACTTTACTAAGTGGACCGAGGGAGTTCCTTTAAAGAATATGACACAAGGAAGTAATTGAGTTCATCACTGAGCATATTATTCATAGATTCGCCATCCCTCAAACATTAACTACAGATCAAGGGACATTTTTTGTGTCCAAAGAGGTGCAGGAATTTGCCAAATTATATAAGATCATGTTGCTCAATTCATCTCCATACTATGCTCAAGCCAATGGCCAAGTTGAGTCTAGTAATAAGACTTTGATCAAGCTCATCAAAAAGAAAATTAAGGATAATCCAAGGAGATGGCATGAAGTTTTGTCTGAGGCTCTATGGGCACATCACATTTCAAGGCATGATACTACAAAGGTTACTCCTTTTGAGTTAGTATATGGTCAAGAGGCTGTTTTGCCTGTCAAAGTGAATTTGGATGCATACAGGCTTGCTAAACAAAATGATTTATCAGTTGTTGTGTATCATGATTTGATGATGGATAACATTGATGAGGTAACTGATGTGAGATTAAAAGCTCTCAAGGAAATAGAGAAGGATAAAGCTTGAGTTGCCAAAGCATACAATAAGAAAGTCAGGAGCAAATCCTTCCAAGTGGGAGAATTGATGTGAAAAATCATATTACCAATTGGATCGAAGAGCAATCAGTTTGGCAAGTGGTCATCGAATTGGGAAGGTCCTTACAAAGTGGTAAAGTTATATTCAGAAATTCATGTGCTAGAGACATTGCAAGGTGAACGTCTCACGAGAGCATTCAACAGGAGGTACTTGAAAGGGTACTTTCTAAGTGTTTGGCAAGAAGCCTAAGTGCTCTCCAAACGATGGCCGATACATGTATCGCCCTTAGAAAAAATGGCCAATGTATACATCGTCCTTAGCCACTGAGCAACCGATGAGATGGGTATCGTCGTTGTTTGGTTTTAATTTATTTGATTAAGTGTTTTCAGGTTTATGCATCATTCATCTAAAAACAGGGGGGGCATATGTTGACAACCAAAAATGTCCATTTTGTGAAGTTGCCAAAATATGAAACGGACTTCACCATTGCGTTCCTCTCGTCGAGACGGTCAAAAAACATATATGGAACGTCTAATTCGAAGTCCGGATGAATAAGTTATGCCCTCAGAAAGATGCCACGTTGTCGGGAGTTCCGACCCAAGTCGGGACTTCCGACTGTCGGAAGTTTCGACGGGTGTCGGGACTTCCGGGAAGCCTGAAGAAATCTGCTCGGGTGTCTAGGGTTATCCCTACGTCGGGAGTTCCGACAAAAGTCGGAAGTTCCGACTATCGGGAGTTCCGACCCAAGTCGGGACTTCCGACATACCTGACAGAAAATCCTGTTCGGGTCTGTCCTTTTGGATTTCGATCCGAACTGTTCCAAACTCGTGGGAAACTTGGAAAATAAAATTTGAAGAGGTTTCCTACTGGGATAAGACCACCCCCTCTATATATATGAGAGAATCATGGCCGATTGAGTTCCCATCTATCCAATCGACAAACAAATCAATCTATTACCTCTACCCCAACCCTTTTACCCTCTTCTCAAACCCCCATGCTGTTCAACTTTTGATCCGACGACCAAGGATGGCGCCCTAGGCTTGCCGGACGACCTAGGGCAACCCGACGACGTTCTTGCCCTGACGGGGTCCCTCCCGGACGAGAGCTTCGACGGTTTCTTTGCTAGTTTGCCTGAAAACTAGTCGGTTCTTCGTCACGTAAGCACGTTGGTTATCCTTTGGTGGTTTGCTTATTAACCTCTCCGTTCTTCACCACAAAAGAGTGACATCCTCGTTGCGTTCTTCGGTCCGTAGCGGCCCGGGCGTCCAAGGCCCCATTGGTATTTGATTCGGATCACTTCCGATGTCAACACCTATCGTATGTATGGGAGATATCAACAACATCATGCATGTCAATGAGAAATTAGGTCCTACTAGAGCTGATGTTAGATGTATAAATATTTTTTGTGCTCATGTCAAACAGTGTGGTTTCATTGATCTGGGTTATAGTGGTCCTGCGTACACTTGGACTAATAAACGTTTCACTACTAATCCAACTTATGAAAGACTTGATCGCTGTCTTGGAAATGCAGAGTGGTGTATGGCTTTTCCTTCGACAACAATCTACCACATTCCAATGCTGCGTAGTGATCATGCTCTTATCCTTGCTGTTTTAAATTCTACACGTTACAAAACTAATCGACCTTTTCGTTTTGAGAACTGGTGGCTCAGAGAACAGGAACCACACGGTAGCACATCAAAGTTGGCAACGATCGGCTTCAAGAACTTTCACCCAGAAAACCAGCTACCTTGCCCACGATCTTCGTAAGTGGAGAAAAAGTAAACCCAGAATACCTGACCAGCTTGCTGCCATTGAGAACCATCTTCTCCAGCTCCAAGACAAACCCCCCAACCAGCAAAACCACTCTTTGCAAAATGACCTCACCCACCAGCACCAAGAACTTCTAGCCAAAGACGAGATCTACCACTTACAAAGAGCCAAAAAGGACTGGGCTATTAATGGAGACCGCAACACATCTTACTTCCACCACTCCATAGCCAAAAGAAATAGAAGGAACCGTATCACCCACTTACAGAACCCTGACGGCTCTCATTCCACCACTCCTGACCAGCTAGCTACCACCCTCAATAACTATTTCCAATCCATCTTTACTTCACAAAGCCAGGTTCCTCAGCAGCTGATCAGCTCCCAGCAAACCAACTCCTCAGCCAACTTAACCCCTACTATGGCCTCTACTACTTTCCACGATCACAACTCTGCTTCAGATGAGACTGCACATACTACTACAACAGGCACAGATATTCCTGCAAATGACACTTACACTAACTCCATTCCAAACATGCAGGAACTGTATGATATTGTCAGGCAGATCAGGAACAATGCTAGCCCGGGACCTGATGGCCTCAACGCTGCCTTCTATAAAGCGGCGTGGCCGTGGGTCAAACAAGATGTCAGCAAACTGGTAACATAATTTTATTCCTCTGCTCATTTCAGTGATGACATTAAAAAACCCTTCATAGCTCTAATACCTAAAAAAGATCAGCCCCTAATTCCTCAGGACTTCAGGCCTATCAGTCTTTGCAATGTTATTTACAAAATCATAGCCAAGTCTATTGCTAATAGGATTAAGCCTCACCTTTAGAATTACATTAATCATGCTCAAGCTGCTTTTATTACTAACAGACATGTTTCTTCTAATGTAATCATTAACTCAGGAAATTATTCACTCCTTCAACATTAAAACCTAGAACCAGAAGGCTTTCCCTCTTAAACAAGATTTAGCTAAAGCTTTTGATAGACTAGAATGGATTTTATTGAGTCCGCCCTCCGATGTCAAGGGTATCATGGTCATTTTATTAACCTCATCCATGCATGCATCTCCTCTCCTACCTTTTCTGTTTTGGTTAACGGCGAGCCCTCTGCCACTTTTCGTTCCCAGCGAGTTATTCGGCAGGGTTGCCCTCTGTCGCCGTATCTTTTTGTTATCGCTATAAATGAACTGTCCATCCGGTTGCAATCTGAGTTGGAGAATAGGAACCTTACCGGCTTCAGTCTGGGGCCCGGCTGTCCACCCATTCACTCCCTCCTTTTTGCAGATGATTTGATCCTCTGTGGTCAGTCCTCTGGCTGAGGCCACAACCATCAATTCCATCTTCCACCACTTCTCCCAGCTCTCGGGTCAAATTTCGAATTTCCAGAAATCTTCCATTCTTTTCAGTAAGAATGTTGACAGTGCCACCAAAACCCAAATTAAAGCTGTCTTTCCTGTCCCTGATCTGCTTCCTAATATCATGCACCTCGGTCACCACATTATTTTCAATCACAGGGACAGCAACAAAACTTATGATTTCATTCTCAACAAATTTCGTTCTAAGCTTACCACTGTCAGGGCCAACAAACGGAACCACGCTGGCAGACTTACTTACATCAAATTTGTCCTTGCCTCCATTCCTGTCTACTACATGTCTACAGTTCTTTTCTCCAAAACTTTTGTGGAGAAGATCAATGCTATCATCCGTAGATTTTGGTGGACAGGTGTTTAGGATGATGACCCCACTAATCCCATTGCCTTTCGTTCCTGGGAGGATATATGTCAATCCAAAGAGAATGGGGGTCTTGGAATCAGAGATCTTTACACTGTCAACAAAAGTCTTATCACCCATGCTGCCTGGAATAAGGCCAAATATTTTCACAACACCTCTTTCTGGACGGCCAAGCCAGACGGCCCTCACTCCATCTTCTGGTCTTCTATTCTTTAGGTTAAAAAGGAACCTGTCCATAATGTCATCTATCAAATTCATAATGGCAACACCTCCATTTGGTCTTCTCCTTGGTGCCCTATCTGGGATTCGATTCACAACCACCTTCTTTTGCCTGTTACCCACTCCCCTTTGTCGAGTGTGGTCTCTGATCTTTGGTCTCCCAATACCTGCAATTGGAACCTGGATCTCCTCTCCTCCATCTTTGACCCTGACGCTGTTCAAATCATTTCCCATGTCACCACGGTGGACAGCCAGCACCAGGACATCCTGCGGTGGACTTCGGCAAAAAAAAGGAGACTGCACAACTAAGAATATATATAGATCTTTAAGTTCACAGGTTCAGGTACAGCTACCGACGACTGGATCAAGAAGCATTCAACAACAGGCCAACCAAATCCTTCAACGAATGTGGAAACTCAAAACTCTGCCTCCTCTCATCAAGACTTTCATCTGACGTCTCATTCGAAGGGCGCTGGCCACTGGTTGCAGAGCTACAAGATACTCAACCCACATTGATGAACATTGTAGCTACTGTGGTCTAATTAAAACTGATGCAAACTTATTTTTTCACTATGATTTTGCACGTGCAGTTTGGTTTTCAGTCACTCCGCCACTTCGAACAGATACTCTTCCACTCGAGGATGATGGGGTACAGGTTATCCTTCCTTTAGTAATTAGCGATTCAGTTGACAATTCTTTAATGCAAAAAATCCTAACAACTTTGTGGTACATATGGAAAGCTCGAAATGATCAAAGATTTGGAAGAAAAACATGGACTACATGGCAGGTACACCATGTTGTGGCAGCATACGTTACCACATCAAACTTAGCCACCTTCCAAATGGGTGAACAAGACTGTGTGTGTTGGGAGATGACCTTGAAGTTGGGGCTGCGCCTCTCACTGCAACTTCAACAGCCATCGACATAGGAATGCAAGGTATGCCTCCCTCCTATGAAAATCACATTTCAGGTACAACGACCACAACATGTGCTGATGAAAGTCAACTGCAGCGGCAGTCAGGTATGTATGTCTCCAATGCATGAAATAGTACCACACCAATGCACCAGATGTACAGATCCCGAACTCATCTGAAAGATATACCTGGTCCGGCTACCAGATCACCGGCTCATGTGAGTCGACCACTCATCAGTCTTGCCGAGCACCCGCTAGTATTGTCGAGCACCCGCTAGTATTGCCGACCACGAACAAGCGTTGTCCGACTACACACTATGGCTAAAGGTAGAAGAAGAGGGAGAACAGAGCATACACACACAGTACAAGCACCAGCGTTGGCCGGAGCCCTGCATAGAAGATGGTAAATCTGAACTCTCTTTGTTGAGTTGCAGTAGCAAACTATATATACAACTCTATCCATCTAGTCCTAGTACAGCTCCCATGCTGCAACAGTAACTAGATAACATAGCAGGACTGACTTCTGCGTCTGTCCCTGCATGTGGCTACAGTACGGCAGGTGAGCCGCTCGGCGCCTGCCTCTACAACGGCTACAGTACCACAGCAGGGAGCCTTTTTGGCGTCGTCTTCCCTTGCTGTGTGTTCACACAAGAAAGTAGTAGATTATCTAACAATTCTTCTCCTAATCCTACTGCTATCCCTTGTACCCACCCCATGCCGATCATCTCCTTCAGCTCCGTGAGTCGAAGACGTCCGAGCGGCTTGATGAGAATGTCCACGAGTTGCCGACCAGTTTCGATCAACTCGATGACGATCTGCCCTCCATCGACACAGTCCTTGAGGAAGTGGAACTTCACGTCGATGTGTTTGCTCCGGTCGTGCAGAACCGGATTCTTTGCGAGGGCGAGGGCGGGCTAGTTGTCCACCATCAGTGCTATTGGGTGAGCTTCCGCACCAGTCAGCTCGCCCAGCAGTCGGTGTAGCCACACAACTTGGCACGCCGCTGTGGCCGCCGCTACGTACTCTGCCTCACACGTAGATAGCGCCACCACCTTCTGTTTCAGCGACAACCTTAAATTGGGACTGACCCGAGGAAGACGAGCACTCCAGAGGTGCTCCGTCGTCCATCGATGTCCCCCGCCATGTCTGCATCGCTGAACACAGTGAGCTACAGCCTACTCCCATCGGTCTTGGAAAAGATGATCCCCTGATCCACCGTCCCCTTGATGTAGCGCAGTAGTCGCTTCACCGCAGCCCAGTGATCCTCTCTGGATCCTCCATGAAGCGACTGACGTAGCACACGACGAACACAATGTTCGGCCTCGTGTGGACTAGGTAGCGTAGACCGCCAACTATGCTCCGGTAGAGTGTTGCATCCACCTTCGCCGCGGTGCTGGCCTTCGTCAGCTTCAGCCGCTCCTCCATCAGAGTCATGCATGGCTTGCACTCAGCCATGCCGCTCCGCTCCAACAGCTTGGAGGCATACGCGCTTTGACCGAGCGTGAGTTCCTCCTTCTCTTGTCTCACCACGATGCCGAGGTAGTAGGAGAGTGCGCCGAGATTGCTCATTCGAAAACGAGCCGCCATCTCACGCTTGAAGCTGTTGATATCCTTCGTGCGCACACCGGTGATGATCAAGTCGTCCACATACATGCTGACGACGAGCTCCTCCTTCCCCGTCACCGCATGTAGAGCGTGTGCTCGATTGCGCACCGCTGGAACCCAAGCTCGCCCAGCGTGGCATCAAGCTTAGCGTTCCATGCTCATGGGGCCTGTCGTAGCCCATAGAGCGCCTTGCGTAGTCGGAGCAGCCTGTGCTCCTCTCCCTTGACGGCAAAACCTAAAAGTTGCGTGACGAAGACCGTCTCTACCAGCTCACCGTTGAAGAAGGCTGATTTAATGTCCAAGTGATGGACGTGCTAGTCCTTTGCTGCTGCCAAGGCTAGTAACAAACGGATAGACTCCATGCACGCTACTGGCGCAAAGACTTCCTTGAAGTCTATGCCCTCGCGCTGAACAAAGCCTTGAGCGATAATGTCACAGAACCGACCAATTTATAAGAGCACAAGTACAAAAACAATCGCCGGAACGATCAAATTCTCGAACTTGAGCCCATATAAACCCGGTAGTCAACCGAAATCTCGAAGGATTTCAAACCAACTTGCATACAACCAAGATCACAGTAATCCAACATAACATATCGTACGTTACAACATTTCACAGATGTTTGCAAATAGATTACATCATCACAGAGTCATTGTTATTACAAAACAAGTCTTGTAAAACATGCGGAAGCAAATAGTTTAACTCACACACCGAGTTCAAATACACATACTGGTTCGCTGATCACAGACCGCAAAAGCATTCAGATAAGAGAAGGGAGATCATGCCCATGATCTAGTCCTCATCACCCGCCGGGTGGAGATAATACTTGCAGAATCCCTGATATAGGAGGTCATCTGCAACAAGAGGGAATAAACCCTGAGTACGGGAATGTACTCAGCTAGACTTACCCGTCGAAAACCAAACAAATGACACCAAGGATTATGCATAGCTTAATGTAGTGGAGCTGGCTGACACTTTCTTTTTGCAGAAAAGCACAAGTAGTATGATCAACTCTTAACCTGAACTAGCAGTAACTTTTTAGCCATTAACCTGTCATCTATATTAGCACCTGTACTAAGCAATCATTTTATTAGGGTGCAAACATTAATAACCATATCAGGTATTCATTGTGGCAACTTTATCATCATCCATTTAACCATATCGTTAAATTAATTGAATCTACGTTGCCGCTGCTCAGTCAAGTTCTCACTATCCGGGAGAGACGGCGATTCGAATCGATTCCTATCCAGCTGGAGGGGTATTCCTAAACACAAACCCTGCTTCCCCCGTCAGGGTCGCAACAAGTCACCTTTGGTACAATTCAGGAGTCGCGGGTCCGAACAGATCGGCATTCTCAGAGAACCACTCTGCCAAGGTTGTTCGGGACTCTAACCCGCCTTGGACTTATGCCAATGGCTCTCCGCACATCCTTACTACCTCCAGAGTGCCGCCACTGCTCGCGTTCCCGGCCTGAATCGAGCTACTAGGCTTCGCGGTCGGAACGACTTATCCGGCCAGCTAAGTGTTAGGCTGCGTTCAACATGACATGAGGACGTACAGCGTATCGGTCCTTAAACGACTCAGACGGAGTCACTATGTTCAAACCTACACAAGACCCCGCCCGGTCTTAATTCATTATTTACATGGTTCTTTTCCACGATAGCAAATATAGCCAACCGTGATCCACCTCATCCTAAAGCTCGCAGGTGACAGGAAATCACCTGACTTCTACCGCACTAAGCATGGCTAAGCATTTAACCCGTCCTGGACTTAAATGGGATTTCAGTGCGATATCTGGACAAGGAAGGATATGTAATGCAGCAATTGGTTCCAACCAATTCCTATACTTAATGCATCATCAACAATAAAAGATACTCAATGTATTTGTGAAAACATAGGAGGCTTAATATGCTCCGGGGCTTGCCTTTCAGGAACGAGGAAGGCTGGTGGTCAGGGCACTCGGGCAATTCCTCCGCGGCGACTGCTTCGTCGGCTTCCTGCACCTCGGGTTCCTCCTCCTGGTTGGCTCCCTCGAACTCCAGCAACGTCACTCCCTCCGGCACACCTATTGCATGAATGCGCAAGATAAATATCATGGATGCACATGTATGAATGTCGGGGATGCTCGGGGAATGCACATGTTCGCTGTAGTTTGCATATTCCAACTTAAGCCCTATTCAAATCACTTTCACTTACCACGTTTATACAACCTAAGGTATAATTGCTCATCTTCCGTTAATGACCTAGCACCTGCACCTAAGCATATTCTTAAGTTAGGCTAACCCCTAAACAATCAATGAGAACATTGCACAAGCATACACTCAAGCATTTGTATTTCAGCAAAATGAATACTATGTAGCGGCGCAGTAAACTAGTCATAACTGAAGATTTATAAATCCAAATGATATGCAACAAGACAACCTGAAAAAGCTTATAAAATTGTCTATAATACATTTTCAGAACTCAAAGCATGATTCAAACCTTTACCAGGTCGAATTCATCAATCAACCGAAGTCTATCCTCACAAGGCAGAGAATCAGCAAAAACTGCAACCTAACTTTAAACAGCTGTAGTTTCTAAACTACTAGGCCAATTGCCCTCAAATTTTGACAGGAGCTAGCTACATAGATTATCTACAACTCTTGTATTCAACTCAATCACAGAAAACCAAAATATCATGGGGAACCTTTCAAAGTCCCCAGATCTGTCCAGAGGGACATAATGCAAACAATTAATTACTAACTTATGATATAAACACTTAATTGGACAAAACTAACTTTACTGATATATCACACATATCACAAGAACACCAGAAAGTAAAGTGTTCATCACCAAAACATTTCTTTTACTACCTTTCTTAATTTATTTAATTAATTAGTGGAAATAGTAAACATATATGAAAGCTACACCATTAAATCTACAAAAATTACAGTAGACCCTACATGGTCCAAGTAGACTACCATAAAAATTTCACACCATTTTAATAAGTACGACAGCCTACACAAAAATGGTAAGACAGAATGGCTTAAAATGGCATAATTAGGAAACCCTAGTGAAAAGTGTCAAGCAACAGATTTCATATTTTTCCTAGCATCTATAAGGTACCAAGATACTACCTACCAAGTTTCATGTCCATAGGATTCATAATTAATTTACTAAAATTTACCCAAGTATCTACCAATGATAAAAGGAAAATCTATAACTTAAAAACTACACATGCAATGACTCTCAAATTTTAACCAGAGCTTCTACTATACAATACTAGCTTACCCACAAAATTTCATAATTTTTGGATCACAGAAACTCAAGATATGATTTAAACAAGTTTGCATGCATTCAAAAACACATTTCAAGTTCCTATTTAATTCATCCAAAATTTCTTCATAAAGTGCTCAAGACATATTTTTCTTAAATACTAGACCTCACAGAGAGTCTAACAAAATTGGAAGTACTCAATTTGGATCTACAAAACAGGAGATACAAAAATATCAAATAAGCAATCAAAACTGTATTTTTGAACTATCCTTAAAAATCCCTAGCCACTGACGTGTGGGACCCGGCTGACAACCGACCCCACCGGTCAGCGAGACGAAACAGAGGACACGGCTGCGACGGCGCGGAAGACGGCGCAGCTCACCGGCGGCGGCCCCTCCGGCGAAATCGACTTCACCGGCGTGACCACCACTACCACCCGCATCGATTGACCTACTTAACTTAACCTCAATCGACCTAGAGGTACTCCGGCCACGGAGCTCGGCGGCTCGGCCATGGCGCACGGCGGCGCGCGGCCGCGTTCTGGCCGGACTGGACCGACCTGGAAGGTAGCGTCTTCACTGGAGCGACTATGCGAGCTGGGGAAGACGAGACGAGGGATAGGGGTAGAAGAAGGGTGCAGGGGTGCGCTGGCCACGGTGAGCGCCATCTCCGGCGAGGGCGCGACGGTGCGGGAACGCCGACAGCGGCCTCACCTGAGGTCGAATGACCGCGCGGAGATGACGACGAGCAAGAGGGGGTCACGGCGGAGCTTCGGTGAAGGTGTAGTGCGTGTTTTCGCGGTGGTGAGTGCGCGGGAGCTTGCCGAAGCTCGCGGTGGCAATGGGGAGCGGTGGTTCTGCTGCTACGGCTGCGGAGGAGAAGGAAGGAAGCGAAGAAATGAACTGAGGCACAGGGGGGCTCTCGGTGGCGTGCTGCG
This sequence comes from Miscanthus floridulus, assembly GCF_019320115.1. NCBI lineage: Eukaryota > Viridiplantae > Streptophyta > Magnoliopsida > Poales > Poaceae > Miscanthus > Miscanthus floridulus. The sequence goes on along the minus strand of NC_089582.1, from coordinate 97,751,901 downwards.
GTTTGTGCTGGCGCTCTCAGGCCCGACGTGGCCTGGCCGATCAGGCCGGCGGTGACGCGCGGCGCCACGCGGCGGACGACCTCTGTTGCCGGTCGGCCATGACCGAACTGAAACTTTCGTTTCAGTGTTCATCGAGCCCGACTGATAGGCGAATTTTAACACCGATTAACTCCTAAACCGTGATGCCATAGAGGAAACAATGAACATGAAAGTTGTAGCCTGTACTTCCATCTTCAATTTCTATTTAAGTGCCAAGGACTAATTCTCAACGAATACAGAGTAAAGTCAAGCCAAAGTCCAGTTCATGAAACTGAAAACTCAGTTTCATACTTAGAAAAATTCTAAGTGTTGAATCCAACCATAAATCTGACTTGTGGGTCCTTTTGGAGCATGTTGTGCACTTTTTCATGACTTGGCTTCTAAACAAAGTTTGTTCCTTATTAAATTCTCTACAACTTTGCTTTAGGTTGCTCAGACATGCAAACATCCTAAGCTACACATTTTAAACAGTCAAACACAGGAGCTCTAGGGTTCCAAATTGGTCAACCATGACTTGGAAACCTAATTAGGCAAAATGATCCACATGAACATTGTTCCTAATGACATTCTAGGTGTAACTAAGTTACTTAGGATGATTATTAACCACACCACACATTGGTCACACAAGTATCAAGCAAGGTATGTACGGAAACAATGAAAAACACATGAATGTTACAACTGTTTCATAGTCATGTTTCACTTGTTTCATGATTGGGTTGCATAGCACTAACTAACCTTGTTTCACTAAGTGAGTGGCACATGTTGCACTTAAGTGTTGCACACTTTACATTTCATAAAAGAACAACACACATGAATATACAACACGTTGCAATGTTTCGAAATTATGTTCCATGTGATATAAGTTCATGAATGGATGCATGATGCTCGTGTTCATGAAATGCAGTGCAAATGTGGAAGCTAAACACCTGGGGTGTTACAGCCCTCCCCCCTTATAAAAATCTCGTCCCGAGATTTGAAAAGCGTACCATTGTTGAAAGAATTCCTTATAACCATCCCTCAAATAGTCTTCCCTTTCCCACGTTGCATCGCGTTCACTACCCTGATTGCTCCACATGACTTTATAGAACTTGACTACCCGACTCCGAGTCACTCGCTCACGAGTGTCAATCACTCGAACCGGCTTTTCTTCAAAGGTCAAATCAGATTTTAACTCGATATCCCCCAATGGAACTCTCTCTTCAGGGACGCGAAGACATTTCTTTAATTGGGATACATGAAAGACATTGAAGATAGCACTCATCTCAGGAGGTAATTGAATCTTGTACGCCACTTTACCACTTTGTCCAATGATTTCAAACGGACCAACATATCTCGGCGCAAGCTTTCGCTTCACACCAAAGCGTTGGACACTCTTCATAGGTGAGACTTTCAGATAAACGAAGTCTCCAACTTCGAACTCAATAGGTTTCCTACGTCGATCAGCATAACTCTTCTGCCTAGCTTGAGCTGCGGCCATGTGGGTTTGGATAGTACAGACTTGTTCTTCAGCTTCTTGAACGAAATCAATTCCATAATATCTCCTTTCACCGGCTTCTACCCAGTTCAACGGGGTTCTACACTTTCGACCATACAAAGCTTCAAATGGTGCCATCTTTATGCTCTCTTGATAACTATTATTGTACGAGAATTCAGCTAGGGGTAACCATTTTTCCCATGAGCCCTTAGCCGAGATGACACAAGCTCTCAACATATCTTCTAAGATTTGATTCACCCGTTCAGTTTGCCCATTGGTTTGCGGATGATAGGCAGAACTTCTTACGAGCTTAGTCCCTAATAATCCGTGTAAGTGCTCCCAAAAGCGAGCAGTGAACTATGGTCCTCTATCTGAGACAATAGTACGAGGGATCCCATGAAGTCGGACTATCTGGTTGAAGTACAACTCCGCGTAGTCGGTTGGACGAAAGTCTATGCGACCAGGAATAAAGTGTGCCGACTTGGTCAGTCGGTCCACAATTACCCAAATTGAGTTAAAATTCCTCTGAGTGGTAGGGAGTCCAACTATAAAATCCATACTTATCTCTTCCCATTTCCAACCTGGAATAGAGAGTGGCTGAAGTAATCTAGCTTTCATGTGTACAGCCTTAACCCGACAACAAGTGTCACACCTAGCCACATAAGCGGCTATCTCTTTCTTCATTTTGGTCCACCAAAATCGTGGTTTTAAATCATGATACATTTTACTACTACCAGGATGAATAGATAGTTTGGAGGAATGAGCTTCGGATATGATTTGGTTTCTGAGCTCTCTATCCTTCGGAACTACCAACCTATCCTTGAACCATAACACGCCTTCCTCATCGACTCGAAAATGTTTGGTTTCTTTCTCTTTCATCTTGCGCTTGATGTGAAACACACCTGCATCTGTCTTCTGTAGCTCGATAATCCGACTCTGTAGAGTACAACTGACAGTGAGGTTGTGTAGGACTGCAGGATGAAGAAGCTTTGACAAATGGACATCACTCTCAATCAACGAGTGGCAATGAGACTTTCTGCTTAAGGCATCCGCGACGACGTTTGCCTTGCCAGGGTGATAGTGCACTTGAAGGTTATAATCCTTAATCAACTCGAGCCATCTTCTCTGACGCATATTTAACTCTGGTTGAGTGAAGATGTACTTGAGGCTTTTGTGATCAGTGTAGATGTTGCACACATTGCCAAGCAGATAATGTCTCCAGGCCTTCAAAGCATGAACAACAGCAGCGAGTTCCAAGTCATGCGTTGGATAATTCACTTCATGCTTCCGAAGTTGGCGAGAGGTATAAGCGATGACTCTACCCTCTTGCATAAGAACACCTCCTAACCCAATACCTGATGCATCACAGAACACATCAAAAGGTTTCTCGATATCCGGTTGCGCCAAAACCGGAGCCGATGTTAGAAGAGTTCGCAGGGTATGGAAAGCTGCGTCACACTCAGGAGTCTAGACAAACTTCATGTCTTTTTGCAGCAATCGAGTCATAGGCTTGGCTATTTTAGAGAAATCCGGGATGAAGCGACGATAATAGCCAGCCAAACCCAGAAAACTCCAAACCTCGTGCACCGAGATGGGAGCCTTCCAGTTCAGTACTTCTTGCACCTTGGTGGGATCAACCATAATTCCACCATCGGACAACACGTGTCCAAGAAAAGGTACCTCACGAAGCCAAAATTCACATTTGCTGAACTTTGCATACAGCTGGTGTTCTCGCAATCTAGTAAGAACCACTCGCAAATGTTCAACATGATCTTCTTCATTCTCAGAATAGACCAGGATATCATCTATGAATACCACCACAAATTTGTCCAACTCAGGCATAAACACTGAATTCATCAGATACGAAAAATGTGCGGGGGCATTGGTCAATCCAAAAGACATAACAAGGTATTCATATAGACCATATCTTGTAGAGAATGCAGTTTTTGGGACATCCTCAGGCCGAATTTTGATTTGATGATACCCAGATCTCAAATCAATCTTAGAAAAGACTTTTGCTTTAGATAACTGATCAAACAAGATATCTATGCGTGGCAGAGGGTACTTATTCTTAATTGTAACTGCATTCAAGGGTCTATAATCTACACACATGCGTAGAGACTGATCCTTCTTCTTCACAAAGATGGCTGGGCACCCCCACGGAGATGAACTAGGGCGGATAAGGCCTTTCTGTAGCAGTTCATTCAACTGAGTCTTGAGTTCAGCTAGTTCATTGGGAGGCATTCTATATGGCCTTCTAGATATGGGAGCTGTACCAGGAAGCAACTCTATTTTGAATTCTACTTCTCGATCCGGGGGCAATCCAGGCAAATCATCGGGAAAAACATCCGGAAAGTCACACACGACAGGGATATCTGCCAGAGACTTTGCTTGCACCGCATTGGTCGTGCAAGAAAGATTGATGTCCTTGGGTAACTGTACTAGAAAACCCTCCTGATTACCAGGATCTCTGAGCATGACTACTCTAGTCGACGTATCAATAAGCACTCCATGACGGCTCATCCAGTTCATTCCCAATATCACATCGATACCTCGCCCCGGTAAAACTACCAAATCAACCTGATAACTTCGCCCCTCTATCTCAAATTGTACGTCCCCAACTACCAGCTTGGTTGGGATAATACCACTGGCAGCCCTAATACAATAACCCTCACCCTCAACAGTATATGTTTTCAGCATAAACTTGGATGCAAATGATGGACTAATGAAGGAATGCGAAGCACCTGAATCAAATAGTACAACTGCGGGGTGTTGGTCAATCAGAAACTTACCGGCAGTCACTACCTCACCTGAAGGGATCTCAGTGATATTAGTGTGGTTCACTTGCCCTTGACGGCCAACCTGGTAATTATTCTTCTTAGGGTAAGGGCATTCCCTTGCCCAGTGGCCTGTCTTATTGCAATTCCAGCACGGCATGCTGCTTGGTGGAGCTCTGGAACTGCCCTGACTGGTAGTGCCCTTGGGAAGAGCAACTGTAAATGCCTTGCGAAACCCAGTCTTGGCGGGATTCTTCTTCTGCGGGGGGCGAAACTTGGCGGCTGACGCTGGAGGATGGAATGGAGCCCTTTGTGCGACGGAAGCCTTAGATTGTGAGGCACCCGCCTCATAGGCCCTCTTACGACTTTTTGAAGCAGCGTACACAGCATTGTTGTTCTCTTGCGATAAAGCATCGCTCACAAACTCATTAAAATGAGCGCACTTGCAATTTCCCATGGTCTTCATCAGTTTGGGGCTAAGTCCCCGCTTGAAGCTTGCAATCTTCTTGGCATCTGTGTCCACAAACTCGGTAGCATACCTTGCAAGGTTGTTGAAAGCTTGCAGGTATTCGTTTAGGCTCTTGTTTCCCTGAGTCAGCTTCATGAACTCTGTATGTTTGATCGCCATAAGACCAGGAGGAATGTAATTTCCCCTGAAAGCAGACTTGAACTGATCCCATGTGATTTGGGCATTAGCAGGCATAGTGGACCGATGATGACTCCACCAAATGCCAGCAGGCCCATGAAGTTGGTGCGATGCGTACTCAGTTTTTAGCACCTCAGTCAAGCGGAGCAGACGGAACTTCTGCTCGAGAGTGTTCAACCACTCATCAGCTTGTAGAGGCTCCGCAGCCTCCTTGAAGATTGGGGGTTTCGTGTCAAGGAAATCCTTGAAATCACTGTATTGATTTGGATCCGGTCCTTGGCGTGGACCACGGCCATCACGATTCGCAATCGTACGGAGGGCCTCGGCCATAGTGCGCTGTCCTTCCGCAAGCATTGCTATTAGTTCCGTGGGTGTGGGTGGTGGTGGCGGAAGATCATCATCATCACTCGCACCGGTGGAACGAGTACGAGGCATCTGCACAATGCGCAACCAGTAATTATTGATGATGTCAGCACATTGGAGAAGAACAATATAATCGTGCCAAACTGAATTTACTGATGAGAATGAAAGCTTCATACAATAAATAGAGGCAATAATTCATTCCCCAATCACCACATCATCAAGTAGATTACTAGCGCCATACGCAGTGCATTCCAACATGACAAGTTTTAAACTTCCATTACGATACGCATCCCGAAGGGAGCGAATTGAGGTACTTCACAAGTATGACTGCAAAAGCTTAACTCGTGAGACTTGCTAACAAACTACTCGTCGAAGTGATTACTGTCCACATTGGAGACACCTTGGACTTCTTCTGGGTATTCCTCTCCTTCTAACTTCTTGCCGAGAGATTTCACCTTATACTTGGGTTAAGCAATTATAAGGGAGGGAGTAATGCAATATGAATGTCATGAGTGAATATGATGCATGCTCGTTCCGTACGTCCTCACAAACCTAAGAAAATTTAAGCTTTAGCGGAATATACGGTGGCATACATACGTTCTCTCAATTAGCGATAACTAGTCGATCTACACGGTGCGTTGTTAGCGTACCTGCAGAAAAACTTCATTGCAGCCCAACCCAACAAGATATAATGCTAATTACACAAACAGTATTAAGATACTTTCCATATATACATCCCCCGATATATATACTTCGGCATCCAAACTACCCGACAAATGTACCCACAATTAAGTACTTTCATATATACATGTATGCAACATGTAAATACTCCAGTAACCACAACTAGCTCTCCCCTAGACCGACGGTTGGACGGTCATGCTCTCTCAACTCACACTTACCTTAGCGTAGAGGCAATTGATCCATACATTACCATTCAACGAATGGCACCCATGCAATATCACGCCGCATGGACGACGAAATAGAAACAATCAATTCCCCCAGTTAGTAATTATATATAAGCCACCTAGAAGTCCTTAAGTGGGCTATAAGGGATGTGATCACCAGTATACCATAAAAATTTTGATTTTTGAACACTTATATATAACTATAAGTTTGAAAACCCTTTTAACAACAAAAACTTTTGTTTTAAATAGCCGTAAGACATGTTTAATGTTGAATCTAGCTTTGATACCAGCTGTCACAGAACCGACCAATTTATAAGAGCACAAGTACAAAAACAATCGCCGGAACGATCAAATTCTCGAACTTGAGCCCATATAAACCCGGTAGTCAACCAAAATCTCGAAGGATTTCAAACCAACTTGCATACAACCAAGATCACAGTAATCCAACATAACATATCGTACGTTACAACATTTCACAGATGTTTGCAAATAGATTACATCATCACAGAGTCATTGTTATTACAAAACAAGTCTTGTAAAACATGCGGAAGCAAATAGTTTAACTCACACATCGAGTTCAAATACACATACTGGTTCGCTGATCACAGACCGCAAAAGCATTCAGATAAGAGAAGGGAGATCATGCCCATGATCTAGTCCTCATCACCCGCTGGGTGGAGACAATACTTGCAGAATCCCTGATATAGGAGGTCATCTGCAACAAGAGGGAATAAACCCTGAGTACGGGAATGTACTCAGCTAGACTTACCCGTCGAAAACCAAACAAATGACACCAAGGATTATGCATAGCTTAATGTAGTGGAGCTGGCTGACACTTTCTTTTTGCAGAAAAGCACAAGTAGTATGATCAACTCTTAACCTGAACTAGCAGTAACTTTTTAGCCATTAACCTATCATCTATATTAGCACCTGTACTAAGCAATCATTTTATTAGGGTGCAAACATTAATAACCATATCAGGTATTCATTGTGGCAACTTTATCATCATCCATTTAACCATATCGTTAAATTAATTGAATCTACGTTGCCGCTGCTCAGTCAAGTTCTCACTATCCGGGAGAGACGGCGATTCGAATCGATTCCTATCCAGCTGGAGGGGTATTCCTAAACACAAACCCTGCTTCCCCCGTCAGGGTCGCAACAAGTCACCTTTGGTACAATTCAGGAGTCGCGGGTCCGAATAGATCGGCATTCTCAGAGAACCACTCTGCCAAGGTTGTTCGGGACTCTAACCCGCCTTGGACTTATGCCAATGGCTCTCCGCACATCCTTACTACCTCCAGAGTGCCGCCACTGCTCGCGTTCCCGGCCTGAATCGAGCTACTAGGCTTCGCGGTCGGAACGACTTATCCGGCCAGCTAAGTGTTAGGCTGCGTTCAACATGACATGAGGACGTACAGCGTATCGGTCCTTAAACGACTCAGACGGAGTCACTATGTTCAAACCTACACAAGACCCCGCCCGGTCTTAATTCATTATTTACATGGTTCTTTTCCACGATAGCAAATATAGCCAACCGTGATCCACCTCATCCTAAAGCTCGCAGGTGACAGGAAATCACCTGACTTCTACCGCACTAAGCATGGCTAAGCATTTAACCCGTCCTGGACTTAAATGGGATTTCAGTGCGATATCTGGACAAGGAAGGATATGTAATGCAGCAATTGGTTCCAACCAATTCCTATACTTAATGCATCATCAACAATAAAAGATACTCAATGTATTTGTGAAAACATAGGAGGCTTAATATGCTCCGGGGCTTGCCTTTCAGGAACGAGGAAGGCTGGTGGTCAGGGCACTCGGGCAATTCCTCCGCGGCGACTGCTTCGTCGGCTTCCTGCACCTCGGGTTCCTCCTCCTGGTTGGCTCCCTCGAACTCCAGCAACGTCACTCCCTCCGGCACACCTATTGCATGAATGCGCAAGATAAATATCATGGATGCACATGTATGAATGTCGGGGATGCTCGGGGAATGCACATGTTCGCTGTAGTTTGCATATTCCAACTTAAGCCCTATTCAAATCACTTTCACTTACCACGTTTATACAACCTAAGGTATAATTGCTCATCTTCCGTTAATGACCTAGCACCTGCACCTAAGCATATTCTTAAGTTAGGCTAACCCCTAAACAATCAATGAGAACATTGCACAAGCATACACTCAAGCATTTGTATTTCAGCAAAATGAATACTATGTAGCGGCGCAGTAAACTAGTCATAACTGAAGATTTATAAATCCAAATGATATGCAACAAGACAACCTGAAAAAGCTTATAAAATTGTCTATAATACATTTTCAGAACTCAAAGCATGATTCAAACCTTTACCAGGTCGAATTCATCAATCAACCGAAGTCTATCCTCACAAGGCAGAGAATCAGCAAAAACTGCAACCTAACTTTAAACAGCTGTAGTTTCTAAACTACTAGGCCAATTGCCCTCAAATTTTGACAGGAGCTAGCTACATAGATTATCTACAACTCTTGTATTCAACTCAATCACAGAAAACCAAAATATCATGGGGAACCTTTCAAAGTCCCCAGATCTGTCCAGAGGGACATAATGCAAACAATTAATTACTAACTTATGATATAAACACTTAATTGGACAAAACTAACTTTACTAATATATCACACATATCACAAGAACACCAGAAAGTAAAGTGTTCATCACCAAAACATTTCTTTTACTACCTTTCTTAATTTATTTAATTAATTAGTGGAAATAGTAAACATATATGAAAGCTACACCATTAAATCTACAAAAATTACAGTAGACCCTACATGGTCCAAGTAGACTACCATAAAAATTTCACACCATTTTAGTAAGTACGACAGCCTACACAAAAATGGTAAGACAGAATGGCTTAAAATGGCATAATTAGGAAACCCTAGTGAAAAGTGTCAAGCAACAGATTTCATATTTTTCCTAGCATCTATAAGGTACCAAGATACTACCTACCAAGTTTCATGTCCATAGGATTCATAATTAATTTACTAAAATTTACCCAAGTATCTACCAATGATAAAAGGAAAATCTATAACTTAAAAACTACACATGCAATGACTCTCAAATTTTAACCAGAGCTTCTACTATACAATACTAGCTTACCCACAAAATTTCATAATTTTTGGATCACAGAAACTCAAGATATGATTTAAACAAGTTTGCATGCATTCAAAAACACATTTCAAGTTCCTATTTAATTCATCCAAAATTTCTTCATAAAGTGCTCAAGACATATTTTTCTTAAATACTAGACCTCACAGAGAGTCTAACAAAATTGGAAGTACTCAATTTGGATCTACAAAACAGGAGATACAAAAATATCAAATAAGCAATCAAAACTGTATTTTTGAACTATCCTTAAAAATCCCTAGCCACTGACGTGTGGGACCCGGCTGACAACCGACCCCACCGGTCAGCGAGACGAAACAGAGGACACGGCTGCGACGGCGCGGAAGACGGCGCAGCTCACCGGCGGCGGCCCCTCCGGCGAAATCGACTTCACCGGCGTGACCACCACTACCACCCGCATCGATTGACCTACTTAACTTAACCTCAATCGACCTAGAGGTACTCCGGCCACGGAGCTCGGCGGCTCGGCCATGGCGCACGGCGGCGCGCGGCCGCGTTCTGGCCGGACTGGACCGACCTGGAAGGTAGCGTCTTCACTGGAGCGACTATGCGAGCTGGGGAAGACGAGACGAGGGATAGGGGTAGAAGAAGGGTGCAGGGGTGCGCTGGCCACGGTGAGCGCCATCTCCGGCGAGGGCGCGACGGTGCGGGAACGCCGACAGCGGCCTCACCTGAGGTTGAATGACCGCGCGGAGATGACGACGAGCAAGAGGGGGTCACGGCGGAGCTTCGGTGAAGGTGTAGTGCGCGTTTTCGCGGTGGTGAGTGCGCGGGAGCTTGCCGAAGCTCGCGGCGGCAATGGGGAGCGGTGGTTCCGCTGCTACGGCTGTGGAGGAGAAGGAAGGAAGCGAAGAAATGAACTGAGGCACAGGGGGGCTCTCGGTGGCGTGCTGCGGTTTGTGCTGGCGCTCTCAGGCCCGACGTGGCCTGGCCGATCAGGCCGGCGGTGACGCGCGGCGCCACGCGGCGGACGACCTCTGTTGCCGGTCGGCCATGACCGAACTGAAACTTTCGTTTCAGTGTTCATCGAGCCCGACTGACAGGCGAATTTTAACACCGATTAACTCCTAAACCGTGATGCCATAGAGGAAACAATGAACATGAAAGTTGTAGCCTGTACTTCCATCTTCAATTTCTATTTAAGTGCCAAGGACTAATTCTCAACGAATACAGAGTAAAGTCAAGCCAAAGTCCAGTTCATGAAACTGAAAACTCAGTTTCATACTTAGAAAAATTCTAAGTGTTGAATCCAACCATAAATCTGACTTGTGGGTCCTTTTGGAGCATGTTGTGCACTTTTTCATGACTTGGCTTCTAAACAAAGTTTGTTCCTTATTAAATTCTCTACAACTTTGCTTTAGGTTGCTCAGACATGCAAACATCCTAAGCTACACATTTTAAACAGTCAAACACAGGAGCTCTAGGGTTCCAAATTGGTCAACCATGACTTGGAAACCTAATTAGGCAAAATGATCCACATGAACATTGTTCCTAATGACATTCTAGGTGTAACTAAGTTACTTAGGATGATTATTAACCACACCACACATTGGTCACACAAGTATCAAGCAAGGTATGTACGGAAACAATGAAAAACACATGAATGTTACAACTGTTTCATAGTCATGTTTCACTTGTTTCATGATTGGGTTGCATAGCACTAACTAACCTTGTTTCACTAAGTGAGTGGCACATGTTGCACTTAAGTGTTGCACACTTTACATTTCATAAAAGAACAACACACATGAATATACAACACGTTGCAATGTTTCGAAATTATGTTCCATGTGATATAAGTTCATGAATGGATGCATGATGCTCATGTTCATGAAATGCAGTGCAAATGTGGAAGCTAAACACCTGGGGTGTTACAGATAAGACGCGCCTTGCGCTTGACAATGGCATCGAGCTCGTCCCGCTTGACCTTGTACACCCACTTCAGACTAATCGGACAACATCCTGGAGGTGAATCAACGAGCTGTCATGTCTTATTTTCCTCGATCGCCTTCATCTCCTCTAGCATCGCCCGTTGCTAGTTTCTATCGCGCTCGGCCAGTGCGAACGTGGGTGGTTCCTCTGTGCTGACGAGCAACAGCTCTTGATCATTAAGCAGTCGACCAGCCAGGCCTGAGGGCCCTGTGCCACCAACGATGTCATCCAGCCTATGGAACCGCACCTCCTCACCTTCGTGGAAGGCATCCACAAACTCAGTGATGTCACTTGGAGGTGAGGCAAACTCAATCAGTGTTGATGGAGTTCCATGTTCCGCCAGAGTGCTCGACACAGCACCTGGAGTGGTTGGCACCCTGGTTGCAGTGCTCGGCACCACTGTAGGAGTGCTCAGCCTCAGTCTTGGAGTGGTTGGCACCACTATAAGACCTCTTGGCTCTGCTACGAGAGTGCTCGGCACCCGTCCTAGAGTGGTTGCCACCACTATAGAACCTCCTGGCACCACTCCTGGTGTGCTTGGCATCCCTCCCAAAGTGCTCGACACTGCCCTAGGAGTGCTCGGCTCTGTTGCTGGAGTGCTCGACACCTCTTCCCTAATGTCTCCACCACTGTGGATGACCAGGTGCTCGACAATGAAGGTGCTGGTGAAGCCGCCAGCTTCCCCCATGCTCAGACTACTCTAGTCCCAAGCCACCTTCTCGTCGAACACGACGTCGTGCGAGACAAAGTACCTTGTTTTTGTGTGGGTCGTAGAGCCGGTGCGCCTTGGTACCCTCCGCGTAGCCTAGGAACACCATCGGTGTGCTCCTGTCCTCTAGTTTGGTGAGGATCAGCTTCGTCTTTCTGACATGGCTGATGCAGCCAAATGTTCAGAGGAAGGACACGCTCGGCTTGCGCCCATACCAAACTTCGAACGGTGTCTTGCCCGTTAGGGCCTTGGTCAGAGCACGGTTGAGGATGAACACTGCTGTGGTCATCGCCTCACCCAAGAACCTTGCCGACATGCCTTTGGCCTTCATCATGGATCAAGCCATGCCGACCACCGTCTGGTTCCGTCGCTCCACCACGCCATTCTACTGTGGCGAGTATGGCACGGTATGGTGTCATACCACACCCTGATCCACGTAGTACACAGCGAACTCCACCGAAGTGAATTCGCCGTAGCGATCAGTCCTCAACACGTGGAGCTTCTTGCCGCTCTCAGCCTCCACGTGTATCTTAAACTTCTTGATCGCTATCACCGCTTCGTCCTTGCTCGTCAGGAGTTGCAGCCACATGTAGAGACTGCAATAATCCACGAGCAGGAGGAAGTATCGCCGACCACCGTTTGTAGCTGGCATGATCGGCCCACAGAGGTCACCATGGACGAGCTCGAGAGTGTCCTTCGTGTGATACTTGATCGCCTTTGGGAATGATAGCCTCCTCTGCTTCCTAGCCAGACAACTGTCACATAGCTCGCCTCCGTGCTTGATGTGGGGTAGCTCTCGGACCATCTTTTCTAGCCAACCAAGTGTGTCAAAGCTGAGATGTCCGAACTGGGCATGCCATAGCCATGGTTCCTCGGTGTGCCTTGCCGCCAGGCACACCGGCTGCTCTACCTTCAGGTCGAGCAGGTACAACAGGTTTAGGGACCTCTTCACCTTGGCGAGAAGTCATTGCCCTCGGTCCTTGATCCTAAGGACTCCGTCCTTGATCAGTATCTCGCTACCGTGCTCATCTAGCTCGGAGAAGGATGCCTTGGAGCCCATCATGTGGTTGCTGACACCAGAGTCCAGGTACCACCGCTGCTCCTAGTCGGTGCCCACACATCCAAGGTGGACTTGGATGCATGGTTCGTCGAGGTTGACAGCCTTTAGGGCCTTCCCAGGTTCTTCCACTGTCGTCGCCTCTTCCTTCTCCTCGGCCTCGACATCGTGCAGTGCACAGAACATTGCCATTAGGATAGTGGCCTCATCATCATCATTAGCTTGTGCTAGATGAGCCTCAGCCTTCTTCTCCTGCTTGAGATTTGGGCACTCCTGTGCCCAATGGCCCGTCTTCTCACAGCGCCGATAGGCATTGGGGTCGACCTACTTCTTCTTCACCGAAGAAGCCTTGCCACAACATTTGCCATTGCCACTGTAGCTGGAGGAGGCTACCCCGAAGTTCCTCCAAGCAGCCCACTTCTCCTCTGTCAGCAGCAGTTTGCCGCCGTCCTTTATTGATGTTGCCTGCTCCAGCCGCTCGTCCATCGCCGCCGTAGATGGCCTATCACATCCTCAATGGTGAGGGTGGACAAGTCCAGCATCATCTCTATAGAGAGAGCGATCTGGATGTACTTTGCCGGCATGAAGTGGAGGTATTTGGAGACCGCCTCCTCTTCGTTGATGGTGACACTGTGGCTCTTCAATTTGCTGATGAGCGTCTATAGGCGAAGAAAGAAGTCCTCCACCGTTTCACCATCCTTGAACTTGAGATTGGCGTACTCCTACTTTGGAAGCTAGACCGTCGTCTTCTTTGAGTGGTCAGAACAGACGCGCATCGCTGCAATAGCCTCCCACGCCTCCTTAGCAGAGCTCTTCACCCCCAACGGCTTCCTGTACTCCGTCGGTACAGCGGTGAGGATAGCCTCCAACGCTGACATGTCATCTTCCTCATTGTCGGTGCCCTTGTCAATAGCATTCCAGAGTCATCGGGCTCTGAGCTTGACCTTTATGGTCACCGACCACTCTCCATAGTTGATGCGAGTCAACGTTGGCCAACTAGTGCCGCTGACCTCTCGCACCATGCGAACAATAACCTCCTATCGTGGTTGGGTAGCCACATCAGTGCCACTGCTGTCGCCCATCTCCGAACCGTTCATCATCGCTAGCGGTTAGTCCGACGACGACGCTTGTACGGCTCTGATACCACTTGTTAGCCCATAGGATTATCGGCTTAGGTGAGTCGACCACTCATCAGTCTTACCGAGCACCTGCTAGTGTTGCCAAGCACCCACTAGCTATGCCGACCATGAACAAGCGTTGTCCGACCACACACACTATGGCTAGAGGTATAAGAAGAGAGAGAACAGAGCATACACACACAGTACAAGTACCAGCATTGGCCGGAGCCCTATATAGAAGATGGCAAATCTGAACTCTCTTTGTTGAGTTGCAGTAGCAAACTATATATACAACTCTATCCATTTAGTCCTAGTACAGCTCCCATGCTGCAACAGTAACTAGATAACACAGCAGGACTGACTTCTGCACCTATCCCTATATGTGGCTATAGTACGGCAGGTGAGCTGTTCGGCTGAAAGGTCCTAATGGCTAGAGGGGGGTGAATAGCCTAATAAAAATTTCTACAACAACATTTAGCAAACCGGTTAGACAATTATGCGGCGAAGCAAGTGTTGCGCTAGCCTACTAAAAATGTAAGCCACCTACCATAATTCTAGTTAATATAGTTTCTATCCACACAATATCTATGACACTACACTAAGTTAGTGTGCTCTCAAAAGCTAACTAAAGAGCCACACTAACCAAACTAATAAGCTCTCACAACTAGCTACACTAAAGAGCTTGACAACTAGTTTGCGGTAAAGTAATGAGAGTGAGCAAGAAGGTTATATCGCCGTGTCAAGGAAGGAGCCAAACAATCACAAGAATGAACACCAATGAAGACCAATCACATCGGAATCAAATAATGAACACAATGATTTTTATCGAGATTCACTTACTTGCTGGCAAGCTACTCCTCATTGTGGTGATTCACTCACTTAGAGGTTCACGCGCTAATTGGCATCACACGCCAAACCCTCGATAAGGTGCCGCACAACCAACACAAGATGAGGATCACACAAGCCATGAGTAATCCACTAGAGTACCTTTTGGCTCTCCGTTGGGAAAAGGTCAAGAACCCCTCACAATCACCATAATCAGAGCCAGAGACAATCATCACTCTCCACTCGACGATCCTCGCTGCTCCAAACCGTCTAGGTGGCAGCAACCACCAAGAGTAACAAGCGAATCCCGCAGCGAAACACGAACACCAAGTGCCTCTAGATACAAACACTCAAGCAATGCACTTGAATTCTCTCACAATCTCATAAAGATGATGAATCAATGATGGAGATGAGTGGGAGGGCTTTGGCTAAGCTCATAAGGTTGTTATGTCAATGCAAATGGCTAAGAGAGTGAGCTTGAGCCAGTCATGGGGCTTAAATAGAAGCCCCCACGAAATAGAGCCGTTGCACCCCTTCACTGGGCACAACACGGGGTGACCGGATGCTCTGGTCATAATGATCGGACGCTGGACCTTAGCGTCTGGTCACGTGATGCGTGCCACGTGTCCCTCTCTTCAATTACTGAACGCCCGATCTCAATAGTCATAAGACGACCGGACGCTACAGCTCAAAGTGACCGGACGTTGAACCCTAGCATCCGGTCGTTTTCAGTAAGCATCCAGAGACGACTTTTCATGACCGGCCGGTCATGCTCGACCGGACACACCAAGCGTCCGGTCACTCGGTGACTCCTCTGTGCGCGACCATGTCAGTGGGACCGGACGCAGCCAGCCAGCGTTCGGTCGATGACCGACGCTGCGCTTTTTCTGCTGCTACTGACCGGACGTGCCGGTCCTTCAGAGATCAGCATCCGATCACTTACAGTGACCTCCATCTTTTCTATCTAGGGCGCCGGTGGCATCGTCGGACTGTCCGCACTCTACGGGTAGACACTCCATCGGTGAAGTTACTAATCCTTGCTCAAATGTGCCAACCACCAAGTGTATCACCTTGTGCACATGTATTAGCATATTTTCACAAACATTTTCAAGGGTGTTAGCACTCCACTAGATCCTAAATGCATATGCAATGAGTTAGAGCATCTAGTGGCACTTTGATAACCGTATTTCGATATGAGTTTCACCCCTCTTAATAGTACGGCTATCGAACCTAAATGTGATCACACTCGCTAAGTGTCTAGATTACCACAACAAAATGGCTCCTACCATTTATACCTTTGCCTTGAGCCTTTTGTTTTTCTCTTTCTTCTTTTCAAGTCCAAGCACTTGATCATCACCATGGCATCACCATCATGTCATGATCTTCATTTGCTTCACTACTTAATGTGCTACCTATCCCATGATCACTCGATAAACTAGGTTAGCACTTAGGGTTTCATCAATTTACCAAAACCAAACTAGAGGTTTCATCGATGCCTGCCTCTACAGCGGCTACAGTACCACAGCAGGGAGCCTTTTAGACGTCATCTTTCCTTACTGTGTGTTCACACCAGAAAACAGTAGATTATCTAACATTCTTGAGGGCCTCAGGTGTTACACCGATGCATGTACAACTCCTGATAGCCCCTCTCTTATACATAGGAATGCAGGAATTGGTGTGTTCATCATCAATACCCAGGTTCAACCGGCGCAAACCATCTACATCAAGGCAAGGATGACAGGAACCACATCAGTGCTAATGGCTGAGGCGGCGGCATTGACGCTTGCTGCTATTATCACTCACCGCCTCAACATGCAGCCAATCATATTTCTTTCAAACAATCAACTGCTTGTGCATTTCTTCAATGCACCGGATCAAACAAATCCACTGGAGTGGAGGATCAAACACCTCACTCAGATGTTCACAAACTTTACAGGGCACAGAGATGCTAGAATTCTCAGGATACAAAGATCACAATCAGACGGCTGATGTGCTAGCTAGGCAAGCAATTCTAGATTCTCAGCCTACATCTTCAGACTTGCCTTGTAATTGCTCTAATGTAGCACATGTAACCCAGTGCCAGCTTCAGAAGGCACTTCATTCTGTAACCTTAAACTCTATAAGGCTTCTATCAGCTGCCTGCTGTTGAAATAAAGATGTTTGTTGTCAAAAAAAAACTTGTAAGCTCGATCTTTGAACGATCTCATATCCAGCAACGTGCACGATTACATGTTTTTTGTGTCCTGAAAAACAAGATAACACGAGAGGCATTTATCAGTTTTAGATAGTTGCTTCCGCAACATCAGATTCTACACGATCGAAAGACAGACGCCCGCGTCGCTCGCCAAGGGTGACACGGGCGGACCAAGCCTGCACCGCCGCACACCTCCCTCTCGCGGCCCTCATCCTCACCGCCGCCCGAGCCCTCTAGCAGTTCGCCGTGAAGTCGCAATGACGGTGGCGGCGGGGCTCTTCGTCCCCTCCCGTCTATTTTGGTGGGCGCGCGGCGACGGTGCCAGCAGCTTGCGAGCAACGGCGGCGGCTGCGATGACCCCATCCTCGACGGAGGTGGCAGATCCGACGCCGTGGAGGGTGGATCTAGCAGCTCCCATGCCGGATCTACGCTGGTGGGCCTTGTGGCCGTGCGGGGCGGCGTTGGCTGCCATGGTGGTGCTCGGCTGCGCCGCCCATCCATGGTGGTGCGACGGTTTGACGGTGGTGTCCGTGGTGGTGGGCGGTGTGGCTGGTGCACGAGGCTGGTGCGGTGGCGCCCTGGCCCATAGGTGGTGGTGGTGGTGGTGGTGCAGTTACGGCAGCTCTCCTCCATTGGTCCGGCGATGGCCGGGTGAGGCTCTGCCTAGCTGCTCTGTTGGGTTGCCCCTTTCTTCCTGGAGCATCTCGTGGTGGCCGGTGTTGACCAAGCTGGCAGCGGTCCTCGGTGACCGGCGCTGTATTCCGGGCTGCTGCCCCTGCAGCCCATTTTCGATGCAGCAGCGACAGCAAGTCAGAGGTGGCGGAGGGGGCACGGCAGCTTGCTGCTGTGCTCGGAGGTGGAGTGGGCGCGGGATGGAGGCAGCTGCTCGCCGTCTTGGTCCTCGTCGGCGTCTACAGCGGGCGCAACAACGGCGATGGTGGCGGCGGCTCCGGCTACCGGATCTGGCGCTCTGGCGGGCGGATCCAGCCTTCACTGGGCCGGATTTGGTGCTCCTGCGGTGGTAGTGACTACCGGCACTGGTGTTCGGCGGCGGCGGCTTTGTCAAGGAGGTGGATCGGCTGCTTGGTGGTTCGGCTGGGCGGCGTCTTCGGCGTCTGGGCGGCAATCCAACGGTGGCGGTGTGGTTCCTTCTGCGATGCCGTGGTGGTGTGGCCGACCGTGGCGGTGGCAGGCCTGCGGTGCCGTGGTGGTGCTGCCGGCATTGCCGGGCCCGGTGGAGGCCACACTTCCCTGTTGGGGCTTGCCGGCTCGTGTGCCCGTGTGGGCACAGGGGGCAGCGGCGGGGTTCCCTCCCTCTCTGCTCGCCCTCTCCTTCTTCTTGATGGTGGCCATTTTGTGGCGGTGGTTGGGTTTCATGCCGGCGTTGGGGGGCGGCCCTCGTCTATGCCGTTCTTCCCCACATGATCCTGGCTGTCGGCGCAGAGCGGTCGCAGCGAGGACGGAGGCCTCGGCGTCTTCGGGGGTGCTGGTCTGGGGCCTTGCCCCAGATCCGGGATCTTCAGGGCATGGGACGGTGCCCAAGGTGGACGTACACGGCGGCGGAAGGCTGGTTCTTCGCCATGTGGTTCGGTCGGCGGGGGTGCTGGCGCAGCTTTGCGGCTGCTTGCGTGGCCGGCGCGTCGACCCCCTCGGAGTGGCCTCGGCCGGTGGTCTGGCGGCGACGTCTTTGGTGCCTGGCAGGGACCCGGCATCTTGACCGACGACCGTGCTGTGGTTTCTTTGGGCGAAGGCCTGGTGACGGCGACACCTGCGGGTGCCGTTCCCCCCGTTGAGGGCGTCGCGTCCACAGCACTCTCCACGGGTGAAAACCCAGTCCGGCCTTGGACGAGCGACGGCGGCGCTTGGACGTCGTTACCTTCTTGAAGGCGTCGTTGTGGAATTTGTCTCGGCCGGGACGGCTCGTGGCGGGGCTAGTGCGTCGTTTTCGCTGTTGTGTTGCGTGGGTGGTGCCAGTGGTGGAGAGTTTGTTCTAGTAGAGTCGAGTTGAGTGGACGTCGACCAGCTGCAAGTGGCGGCGTGAGTTGAGATAGTTGGTTAGCTGGGGTCGATTCGACAAGTTGGTGCTGAATTGTTGTATCAAGTTGTGTAGGATGAGCGGGGCTCTCCTCAGTTGTATGGTTTTTTGTCTAGTTTCCATTCAAAGAACTGGACGGGGCACTTGCCTTCTTTTTCTTTTCTTCGTCTAATAGAAATTGCGGCAAACTTTTGCCGTCCTTTCTAAAAAAAATTTATCAGTTTTCGTGTCAGTTGAGGATCCACATGTCTTTTAGGCTTTTTTTCTGGCACTCATCTTTTAGGGTTTTTAGATGAACTTCCGAACTTGAGCTTCTACAGCTATCATATCCTAGTATTCATACTTCATGTTTGGAATACGAAACACAGTTGTAGGGCACCGAGGAATTTTATTTTTGATACATCTCACTTCATTTTTTTTATACTTTGGTAGTTTGGTTGTAAGGAGGTGGCCAATCAGGTTGATCTCTGACCCTCGTTGATGCAGGTCCTCGGAGCTAACGTTGAAAATAAGTAAATTCAATATCTCGAGTTTGGTGATGCTCATCCAAAATCTGTAGCTCAAGATCTAAAATATTCGAAGACACAGGTTGATTAAACAGCCAAAGGAGATGTCCTCTTCGTGGCCACTTCTTTCTATAGAAGGATAGGTTCATATTTTTACACATAGTTGTATCATTGTCTCTAAGCACCTTTGTATGAATCATTGCTTTGACTTTTTTTTTTGTGGTAGCTATTAAGAAGCTACATATGTCAGAACACAAATCATTGTACTGGTATTTAACCTTTTTTAATACAATCGAGTCCTTATATTATATAAAAAAAGAAAAACTTTGAGCTTACAGACGATTTCGCGGAAAACGTATTTCACGTGAAATAGACCACATTTCACATGAACAATTGTCTCGTCGATGCACAAACGAGGAAGGAGGTCTAATGGATTATATATATGGGCCTGATCCATAAACAGTCACTGTCTTTCACGTTGATGGGCCTGGCCAGAGGCCCAAATGTAGTAAACTCCAGTTAGACAAAGAGTAAGTTAATGGATCTCTCATATCTGGAGCTGCGAGCCCTGCGAGCCTGCGACAGACCTCACGAGTCACGAGCCTAATGTTACCAATTTCTCAAAAAAAAAAAAAAACGAGCCTAATGTTACCAGACCAAGACACTGCAATCGGCCATCTCCTTTTCCCGGAGGAAACGACGTCATGTTCAAAGTGGTTGGTTTCGGGCCCAGTACCGACCCTTGCAAAGTGGAGAGTACACAAACGAAAGGAAGCATAAACGTAACAACAAACCTCTTACTCAGACAATTTGTAACCGATGCCTCCCCTGACATCTCCTCAACTTCAGTCTCCAGATGAACATTTTTTGCAGCCAAAAACAGCAGCCGTACACTAGCTAGTCTCGCTTCATTCCGATCATCACGCGGTACACACGAGAAGCATGACAAGATTTCAAAAAAAAAGAAAAGAAAAGCATGACAAGATCGTTAGGACTAAGGACTAACGAACCCTGACAGCAAAGGCGGCGGCCCGGCGATGCGTTTCCCCCCGTGCCATCGGCAGCCTTCCCGTCACGTCCCGCGCGCCGCCGACGGCCGCACCGCGACACGCAGCACCCGTGCGTGCGCATCCTATCCAGCTCTACGACGGCCGCCGTCTCGGCGCCTCACATTCCCACGCGGCCACACTGGGCAAAATAGCCGACGAGAACGCGGATCGTCCGTCCTTTTTGGCGTGCGGCCCCCGTCTCGACCGACGACGCCCACTCTGCTTTCGGCTCCGCCTTTCGTCGTCGCTGGCTGGCGCGTATAATCTTATCGCCTCCAAGGCTGCAATATTCGGCTAGCTCTGCCTCTGCATGAGGAGGACTAGACTAATATTCGGTCTCCGTCGGGCGTCGGCTTTCGGGAGCTCAACTTGGCCGTGGGGTTCACGTTCAAGGACGTACGACCGACGGCGGGGAACGGAGGCGAGAGAGCTCACTTCCCCCCCTTGGCTTTCTGGCCACCGAACCTTACGTACGCCATCCAGAGCCCCGACCGTACGCTCAGATCAATAGATAACAGCGCCTCCTTGACCTTGATTAGCACCTAAGAAAGGAGAAGGTGGGCCGGCGTCGCTCTCCGATGTCCGATCCCGTCCCAGTCCCACGAAGAATATTTCAGGCGACCAACCGAACCACACCACACGGCAGGCAGAACCAGAACCGAACCGCAGCACGTCCATGCCTTCCCCCCGGCCGCTACGCTCTGATGAACCTCTGAACGATGCTCAACTGCATGCACATCGTGGAATCCAAGAGCCCGTTCGCTGGTTGGTTTCGAGGTTGACAAAATTCGGTGGATGCTGGTTTGTTATGTTGACTGACTGATAAGCCCTAGCTGAAAGAATCAAACGAACAGGCTGCTTAAAAAAAAAGCAAGTATATGCCGCCTGCATCGTTCACTCTCCGCCTCTCCGGTACAGAGTTGCTTCGTTCTGATCCGCTCCTCCACGCAAACGTTTGATTAGCATCGTTGCTCTCCAAAGGGAGGAACCTTTTTTTCACCTGTGCACATCGAAGCGCCATCTGTGGGCTGTGGCTGGAAAGCGACACAAAGTAGCTAATCTAGATCGATCGTATCTTACACAGTTACACCCCCTGCTACGTGCCATCCGCGCCTTCTTTGGGGACGGCCGCGACTCATGGCCCTTGAAAACCTCGCGCGCACCATCCATTCCCGGCGCTATCCGCGTCACCAGCAGCAAGCAAGCAGGGGCCACTGAAATCCAGGCTCCCTCTTTTGTTTTGCCTGCTTCCTGCACTGAACTACAAAAGCCTACAGCTGAACGAACGTCGTTGGGCGTTAGGTGCGTGGGGGCTGCCATCTGCCAAGAAGACGCTGCCAAGCTATGAATCGCCATGACCATGAGCCACAAATAGCGCCAAAAAGATTTCGGGGATCGAAGGTTGGAGTTGGACTAGGCGTGCGCGATCCTGAAATATTTCTGTTTATAGATTTATTAAAAAGAAAAGCAAGATCGCATTGATCATAGCCTGATTAAGTGGGCTCGGGACAATTATATTTCTGGGACCCGCGGCGTGAACCCGGACAGCTCCGAATAATTAAATTTGTTGCAGCATGAAGGGCACGACTCTGAATGAAATGATTAAGGGCTCAGGATGTTCCTGTCCCGGCTGTACTTATCTTTGTTTAGCAGACGAGTTGGTAGGTACATTAACTGTTGATGGTGAAGATTTCGGGAGAACAGAAATTGTAGTTGTGCTCTTCAATGGTTGGCATTTTTGGGCGCACGTGGTGGTAGCTGATGGTGTTGGACTTGCCATCAGTGTAATTTGGCACAAATCTTAGGTGAACTGCATTTTACGCACTATGTCAACATTTTTTTTTTGGAGACTCTATGTCAACAGTTGGTGTTTCTGTAAACGACAGTATAATGGTCAGATGTTTATACTGTTTGAGAACCGAACCGTCGTGGACTTTTCTACTGGTTTTGCTTGGAAAAGAACTGGAAATTTACATCTGTCTGAAACTGGCATGAAATTCTCTTCATTGATGTGTCCCTTTTTCTTGTTTCAATAGAACAGTATCTCCTTTATTTTGGTGTAGGCTAATCTTTCCACAAAGTGTTTTTTTTTCTTTTCTTTTTACCAAATCCGCAAATCGATCATACCCGTTCTTTTCCCGTCTCCGTCTGGATGTGCAATCAATATTTCGTCGTCGCTTTCAGCAGTCTCTGTCCCTTCCTAGATGGCAAAATTTGTCGGTTTTTACTCCAAGATAAGTAGGAATCCTCTTTTTCTCCCTGTGACAACAAGGTTTTACTGTCTGTTCTTGCAAATGTTAATTTGAAGAGAAGATCAATCAACTGTCCTAAAGAACGCAGAGAAAGCGAGCCCTATAATCAACAACACTGCCTGAACCATGACTGACGCCTAAAGATTGCAACTTCCCATCCATTTATTCTTTCCCAGAGAATGCAAACAAACTGCAATCCAGATCAACATCTGACGGGCTAAAATAGAGTGGAATGCACACAAAGGCTTCCATCCATGTGGCCAAACGGATCCATTTCACTCTTTCAGAGATGACCCATCTAACCAACCGGTAAAGTGCCAATGAAACTGCCAAACCAACCCCCTGCTGTGTCTGTGTGTGTCATTGCTCTAGAAACCGGACGTTCCAAACCACCAAGATCCCAATTACCAGTTGCCTTCCACGGAGGAAAGGTGAAAACTTGAAGGTGACTCGGAGGCCACCTCCACTGATCGATTCCTCCTGGTCACTATCTGGAACACCTCACCGTGGGCTGGCTGTGTTTAAGTTTAAACCAAGCAACCTCGTGAGGACTCGTGAGAGGTGAGATTTTACTTTCGCTGATGGAGGCATCAGGAACGTTGTTCTCCCAACAGGAACGGATTTGCTGTGGATTCATTTGACTCGGACAAAGAACTAGTACCATTATTCGAGCCCGGAACATGACGCCAGAGAAAACCCTCGAAGAGTCCCAGGTGTGCAGTACACAATTCTTAGATGCGTAACTTTCTATATTCTACTGCGTGACTGGGTAGGGGGTGTTTAAATCTAGAGCTAAAGTTTGGTGTGTCGTCGGGTGTCATATAAGGAGTGTCACATCGAGTGTTTAGATGGTAATAATAAAATAAATTACATAAGTCCTCAGTAATTTACCAGACGAATTTATTAAACCTAATTAATTCGTCATTAACATATGTTTACTATAGCACCACATTGGCAAATCATGGACTAATTAAGATTAAAAATTTTGTCTCGCAAATTAGTCTCAATCTATGCATTTAATTTCGTAATTAGTTTATATTTAATACTTCATGCATGTGTTGAAACATCTGATGTGACGAGGCTAAAGTTTAGGTGGGAGAAAAAAAAGTTATTCCAAATTGCGTCGTCACCGCGAGATGGAGTGGTGCCGGTGCATCTAACGCACTTGCAGTTCCCTTTTGCAGATGTTTCTGGTTCAAATCTTCAGCTTCAGGATTTACTACAAAATTTATTTATATATGCGCCATGCAGAAGTCCAAGTCTAGTTGTAGGTGCAGACAATTCGGCCAGCAAAATGTCCCGCAAAATTGGGCAGGTGAAGACTCCACCGGGTAGCTATTCGCTTCGTTGAAAAGTCAGATCGAAAAATACCGTTTGTTAATTTGGTGTGATAGAAAAATATCGTACTATGTATAATAACTGATAAGTTAGGCTAATAAGTTCCAGCGAACCGGGCATGAATCTGTGACCCTATAACCCGGGCTCTGCCTCTGCGCAGCACGCGTGGCGCTTCCTGCCGATCCCCAACCTGTTCGGTTGGCTGGTTCGTATCATTGCTGATTCGTGAAGAAGTACTATTAATTGGTTTATATGAGAGAAAAATACTATTTCAACTAAAAATTTACGATCATTTATAACAGGCCACAGCCAAACAAACAGGCTGTCCGTGCGCGGACGCCGACGCACGGGGCCATGGACCAGCAGCCCGTCGGCCGTACAGCACGCCTTCCCGTTTTGTCTCATTCTCGTCACTCCCACTCCCACACGCGGACGCGGGCGTGTTGCTGCCCCCCGGTAGTGGCGGGGTGGCTTGCGCTTGGATTTGAGCGCGGAAATACGGCCGAATTTTTTTTTTATCTTTCACCTCTTTTTAAAAAAAATATTCATAAATAAACTTCTGATGATTTGATTTTTGTTTATAGACCCTAATCTCGACGCCATAACTTTTGACGTAGCGCCATGACCAATGGCGCCGAGGTCTTGGCGAGGTGTCGGACGTGGTGGTGACCTGGCGCCGACGTGGAAGACTTCGGCACCGTAGATCTTGGCGCCGAGCTATTACCCTATAGATCTTGGCGTTTGAAATAAAACAAGTATAATTGTTTCGAGGAACATGCAACAACGTCATTGTTGTTCAGCTAGTTAGGACGCGCACGACTTAGCTCCAAGGCCTGGGTTCGAACCTTATAAGCAATAGAACAAGAAAAATTATTTCGAGAAACATGTTATATCTTAGTTGTACTCTAGTTGGTTAGGATGCTTGACTCTAACATGAGACTTAGGTTCAAATCCAGCAGGCAAATTTTGTTTATTGTATTTATTAATTATTATTTTTTGCTTACTTAGTTATTACTAACGTCCTGTGTTCCATCAAACTTTGTTATTATTAACATGAGAGAACACTATTCACTAATTTATAATTTGTTTTGGATAAAGGATACATCTCAAGTTGCATTTATTTATATATTATCTAAATCCAAATCCTCCTTATATTATCATAATCATGGATGTATTTATTTATTTATTAGTTTATATACCTCGTAGTAGTGTTTTTCTTATGAGGGGGACATCCTCCCTCTTCACCAAACTTAGTTGAACAGTTCAAATGATGATAATATGGAGCTCTTAGTTAATAAATAAATTAAGCACATTCTTCTTGTTAATTCTATTTCATGTAAAATAGGGAGGTATACAAATTAAAGAGCTCAACACTGAAATAGGGAGGCAAAAAAAATTACGCTTATTTAATGTAAAATAAATTCTTTTATTTATTTGCTCCTTGTCTCGGAAGCCTTCAACTTATATATGATGACAAAAGCCATATGCACGTAAGTAAAAAGACGGCCAAGCAACAAGATTTATATAAACACATCACTCAACTCAACTTGATCAAGGTACGTAATGTTTCAAAATCAAATAGAAAATAAATTAAATATACAGTGTACGGTAGAACAATAGAATAATAATATACAGTGTGAGGTGAAACCCAGGACTCTAATAATAAAGGATAATATTTCTTGTTGTAATTGCTTATAAAAATACAAATTTAACAATAAATATTTGTTGCTTGGGTTCAAGCCCAGGTCTGTGGGCTGAGACCCGTGCGTCCAAACCAACTGGTCCACAATGGGATTATTGCATGTTTCTCGAAATAATTTTTCTTGTTCTATTGCTTATAAAAATATAGCAAAAAAAGATTTAGTGCTGGGGTTGGAACCTATGCCTTTGAGCTAAGTCACGCGCGTCCTAACCAACTGAACCGCAACAACATTGTTGCATATTCCTCGAAACAATTATACTTGTTTTATTTCAAACGCCAAGATCTATAGGGTAACAGCTCGGTGTCAAGATCTATGACGCCGAAGCCTTGTCCACATGGACGCCAGGTCACCGCCACGTCCAACACATCGTCAAGGCCTCGACGCCATTGGCCATGGCGCCGATATATGTTTTCTCGGCGCCAAAAGCCATGACGCCGAGGTTAGGATCCATAAACAAAAATTAAACCAGGTCTATTTGTGAATATTTTTTTTTTAAAGCTGAAAAATAAAAAAATTCGAGGAGTACGGTCGATTAAGGGTTGAGACGTTTTAGCGGATTTGGGCGTACAGATTTGACATCATGTGATTATGGACTTATGGTTTTGCCTTTTCGTCGTGATGGAGTAGAGACGAGTGCAGCGTGAGGTACAGCGCCCCTGTCTGTCTTGCGTGAGGCATCGGTCGTCGGAAAAGTAGCTGCTTTTCCCGTGGTTTTGCGCGGCTGGTGATGGTTTGTGCCGTGTGTCGTTTGAAACTCGAGCAAAAATCATTTTAAGAAAGAGCTGTGAACATTTCTTCCAAAGAGACTCACGTTTTCTAAGGAAGGAAATGCCATTAGGCATCTAAAGGTTGCAGTGATACTATTACGATCTAAATATCAATTTCAGGCGTGATTGATTCGTTGATGAGGAGAGCTAGGACTGGGCATTCGGTATTACCTAACCAATTGGTTCCCATAAAAATTTGGTTCCTCGAAACATAAGTACCGATCGGTTCCTTCCAAAAAATCGGTACCGAGGAATTTCAGTTCGGTTTTGGTATTTACCGAAAAATACCGAATCGATCGCATAGACATGTAATAGCAGGTTCAAAAGTTAATTTGGACAAGATTTCATAAAAAATAATAGTGTCAAATACATACATATAAAAGTGCACAAGACTATAAGAGTAGAGTACCACAAATATATAATATAATAGACTACAATAGTAGTATCAATGATACAACCACACTCAATCTCAACATATTTCACATAGTTCGGTAAATTCGGTTCCTCAAAGTAAAATACCAAATTTACCTCGGTAAATTCGGTTTCTGGGAATTATGAACCAAACAGGGTACCAAAAATTCGGTTTCGATATTTTGGTTCTGATCTCGGCATTTTCAATTCGGTTCTCGGTATTTTATGTCCAGGCCTAAGGAGAGCTAGGCTCATTCCTAAGGGCCTAACTGAACTAGGACATGCCTAGTGCTTGCAAACTCTTAATCTTTGGTTGACTAAACGAGTATACACTCGACCAGCATAAACAGTTGTTTGGTTGCCTCGACCCAGGTCCGAGATAAACGGAATCCATCTACGTTTCATGGGAGCCTGATTCGACGAGACATCCTGTATGCTGCCCACCAAGCTTTGGCATCCATGCATCCAACCGATCATTGGACTCCTACACACCACGAGCTAGATCAGGGCGGCTACAGTCTACCAATCATGCTATTCTATGTACATGTTGCATGTTTGTATCGAATCAAATGGGAATAAGAAACAACGATAATATGGTACCAAATCAAATATTCCACACCTTACAAAGCAAATATTCTAAATAAGTTAATCAAATACCTTTCAAAAAGCAGTTGACAAGAATTTACTAGACACATATTAATAGAGAAGAGACAAACATATACAACAACCAATGACAAGACCTCCCCAACAACAAACTCCCCCATATGCGTAAATTAAACAACACTTAGACAACTACCACAACAATGCACAACTAGAAAGCCACCACAACACCAGTAAAATAAAACCTAGCTTGCATGCCACAACAAGAAAGAAGGGGGTGGATTTCCTCTAAGCGATGTCTCTAGGGAGGGAACTAACACTTGCAGATGTCAACAACGCCAATCGAAAATATGGGACAAGGTCTTTCAACCTAGAACCTAAAAGGAGAGGGAACTTCACAGCAATGTCTCCAACAAGGAACATGGCGCAGCAGCACCATTGTCGGCCTTAGCAGCGAGTTGAGGAGGGCCTTCGTTTGGCAGTCCATCCAACCCTACCCACACAACCCTACTGTAACACCCTAAAATTTGTATGAATTTGATTTAATTATGCATTTTGTGAGTATTTAAATTTAGAAAAATGATAACTTATTTAAAATTTAAAATCAAATATAAGGTTTAGAAACATTTTTGTGCATTCATGCCATTGCATTTTGTTTATTGTGATGAGTGGTTTGATCCAAAATTCAAATTTATTTAAAATGTTTTTGAAAATAGAATTCAAAAAAAGAAAAGAAAAGGAATTTACCTCTCTCTTCCTCCCTCTCTCAGTTCTGGCCTGCTCGGCCTCACTCGCACCACTGGGCCGCTTCATTTCTTTCCCCGCGGCCCGCCTCTCTTTTCGTCCCCGCATGGAGCGCCTTGGGCCGGCTCAGCAAGGCTAGTAGAGCCGCAGCCCCCCCCCCCCCCTTTTTCTTCGCGGCCCAGCAAGCCCAACTGCTCCCCTTGCTTCCTCGCACGGCCTAGCAAAGCAAGCCGTAGCTCAGCCGAGCCGCTCCTCTTTCTCTGTCTCTGGCAGCCGGCCCTGCGTCTCCTATCCTGCCGACAGCCCAGGCCCGCATGTCAGGACCTCCCCCTTCCTCCGGCTCGTGTCCGAGCCGGACACTTCCCCACGCGCTAGAGTCCGCAGCCGCCCCGTTCTCTCCCCAATTGGCATGCCACGCAAGCTGCTCCTCCCCTTAAATAGCTACCGACGCTGCGTCGTTCTCCCTATCTCGCCCCAACGCAGCCATCGTCTCACCTAGAGCCGCCGCAAAGTCGTCGCCGCCATAGGAGAGCCACCACTGCTACGTTCGTCGTTCCGCTGCTCCTCCGCCGTCGCAACTCCCTTGCCGAGCTTTTACGGGAGGTAAGAGAGCTTCGTGTACCCTTCTTGTCCTCTCCCTCGCTTTCTACCGTCGGTGCCGCGCCGCCGATGTTTCTCCAATGAGTTCGAGCCACCCCATCAAGCCCCACGTCACCCCCGAGCCGTTGCCGCTGCCCTAGCTGCCTCCATCGTGTTCGCCTCGTTCTCCTCTTGCTCCCCATTATTTTCCCGAGCTAAACGGTGTCCGGAGCATCGACATCGATGAACTCCAGCGAGGTCTACCGTTATCCGGCCATGGCGCCACCACAGTCCAGCTCGCCGTCGGCCACATCCCCCTCCCGAACCAATCCCGGCCGTCCAAGTCTAATCCGATGACCTACAATTGATGATACCGGTTCGGCCGGAATATTTGCAAAAGAGACCCCCTCCTATTCCCTAATCTAACCTGCAGTCCAAAGCGCGTTTACCAAATACGTCTTCTTTATTTAAAAGCATATTTTCTTTTGGTTTAGATTCAAAATACGTTTTCATCTATTTATGGTTTTGTCACTATCTTTTGTAGGCCATAACTTCTACGTTTTAGCTCTGATTGGACCTGTTCAAGTTGCGCTAGATTCATTACAACGAGATCTACGCATCAGTAACAATGTTTATCATGTCACTATTTTTGGAATTTCATGGTTTAAACTCTAATTTGGATAATAATTATGCAACTGGATTTTATAAATAAAATATGATTTGTTTTACTTTAGTTTTATAATTCAAATATAAATTTGACTTAATTCAATTTATATAAGCTTTTATATAGTTAAAACACATGAAGCTTATAGTTTTATATTTTCTCTTATGAGTAGATCTTTCGGTAGCCGTTTCTTTTAAACCGTAGCTCCGATTAGCGTGCCTCTCGCAACTGTGTGTTCGTAGCGATACGTAGAATCGTGTTTCAAACTCTTTTACTTATTTTTCTATGATCGATGTATTGTTCTAATGTAGATGTAATTATATGCTATGCATGTATGTGTTTGGATGTTTGTGTGGTGTTCTACGATTACCACCAGTCGGTGAGCTATACGTGGTGAATCAAGAAGCAAATCTTTGAAGTTTTGGACTTGAAGAAGGATCTGAGTTAAAGACAAGTATAGCATGTGATCTTCCTTGTTGTCCTATACACCTTTAATCATCTAATTCATATTGCATGTGTCTACCTTGACTAACACTAAGGATATCCTAGTCTTTTGTACTTGTACCTTGATACCTTTGGGTTATTGCATTGGGGCTTTGCTAGTGCTCAACTAAAGCCATGATCTTGTAACTTGACTAATGGATTATGCAACAAACACTAAAAGATGCTTTTTAGCAACATAGAATCAGGAGGCTAGAACATTGAGCTGTTTTTATGGTGCTCTAGATTCCTCTCGCTAAGGACTTATCTGTAAGCGAACATCCGGGACTTACAGTACAGCTGTGAGGGCTACATGGCTCTGGCTTTAGCTTAGTACAAAGACCTTTTCTAGCTTGTTAGAGGTTACCTTTATGGCGCAAGAGGGGTGTGTTTTAGGTTGGATACAGTGCGGTCTCTGTCCGTCAGTGTATAGGCTGCGTGTTATTGTGCCTGTCGGAAGGGGAGCCCTACATTCGCAGGCACAGAAACCTAGTGGACCTAACTTGTTAGACGAACCTTTGAAAGGCTTCATAGTGAACCCTGCCGACCTTCCTTGGTAGTGGGTTAAGAGGTTGGATGCCTCGGGCGAAAGTGTAAATCACGACTCACAGTGAAAGTGTACAACCTCTTCATAGTGTAAAATTGGTATATCAGCCGTGCTCACGGTCACGAGCGGCCTTGGACCCTTACGGAATAGATGATGAACACTGATGATACGGATGATAAAGATGCTCACTAATGATTACTGTTTATGCTATTCATTATTCATGTTTACCTGATCATGTGTTTACATGGGCTTATAATAAACTTGTTGCTACTCAAATGCTAAAATCATGACTCATTAAAAGCTAATCGTAGTTAAACCAGAGTCAGCTTTTTAGCCTCATGAACCCCCATGTTATATTTGTTGAGTACGACATGTACTTACGCTTGCTTTATTTTTTTTTAAATATTTGGGTAAAAATCCCGGATGGATACCAGATTGCTGGAGTTTTGATGAATTAGGCTCGTGATCAACCAGTCAGTTGTCCCTGTAAAATTAGAGTCTTCACCCGAAGATCGGAGTTATCTTTCCGTTGTTTGCTGTCTAAAGTTATATTCTTTATACTAAGAATGTTATATATTAAGCATTGTCTATTAATATTATCCTTATTTATAATTATACGTGAGATTTGACTTCTTATACTCTCGGTTTTGTTCTTATAACCAGCCGTTCCACCTACCAAAAAGAGGGGCACAACTGCCACACCGCAACAAACTGCCGCTAACGGGGGACGCTGCCATAGAGACCAAAGCCACGTGTAGGCATGACTCGGCACCACTGCGCCAACCCACAAGAATCACCGCCAACCCACGTGTAGTGCTACAATAGCGAGATGGTCGTAGACTCGTAGGCATCGTTGTTTCAGTCCTCACGAACTGTAGCCAAACTAGTACTCATCGGCCCACTGCGGATCGCCATCAGAAAGAGCACCGCGACACTGCCATCCAACTTGTCAAGGAGGTCACCACCAAAACCAACTGCAAACACCAGAGTTTATAGAAAACATATCATCGCTACAACCATTCAAACTGCGCCTGTTTGGAACGCAGAAATAAAAAATACGGGAATAGAAAAAAAAACGTAGGAATTGTGTGAATGTGTAGTGGTAAAACAGAGGAAAAGAAAAACGCGAGAAATAACTAGAAAGGGTGTTTGGAACGCAGGAATCCATAACACAGAAAAAACGCAAAGAGAGGCGTTGAACAGCCGTAGGAAAGTTTCCAATGAGCTCAGACCTCATTTTCTGATTCCTCCAAAAGTACAGGTGTAACTGTCGTTCCTTTGGAAAGTTTCACGTGGTTTCCTTTGTTTCAAACGATGAGAGAGAAGATAATTCCTCTGGAATGAGTCTCATGTACGTTTTCTATGCTTTTCCTTTGATCAAACGAGGCCTAAGGGTAATCAAATTAGGACGAATTTTCCAACACGTAACAAAATTAAATGGACTGCATTGCTCGAGAATAAGGATGACACTTTCATTATCTAATCTCTTTAAGCAAAGAAATTCATAGTGGTCAAATCAATGTTAGGTTGTATATATAGGCTATGCAGCGACGCATCTTATTATTGTAATGTACCACTAAGGATAGACCAAAAGAATGTATTTGAGAGTTTTCATGAATTGATTTGATCCAATCTAGTAAAACCATCAAAAGCAATGTGTATCTTTCTACCCATTGATCAGTGATGGCAATAAAAAAATTATTAATTTGATTTAGCAGCACTTTTTAAAAATAAAAAACTCGGCAAATAATTCATCCCTCTCCCATCTCATCCTAAGATAGCGAGGGGGCTCGAAACTAAAACCAATGTCCCCTCACACTTCTCTCGAAGTAAAATGGCATATAATTCTACAGCAAAATATGGAAACTTAATCTTTTATGTAATTGTGAGATTTCTTTACTGCAGTCCAGTCATAACGAATCATGATGCATCTATTTAAGGTAATTTTTTAATGTTGTCGTGATTTCTCAAAAGCACTTCAAATTTTTTAATGTACTCGTCAGTTTGTACTTTACTTGTGAGAAAAATACTAATTACTCCTAAATGATTGTGTAATTATAGTTAATATCAGACCACGAGAGGTTTTGAGAAATCATTCGTCTGCTTTGCCTTTCGTTTTGGAGTAAGTTTCTCTGTTGCTATTGGCTTGGTCCTTGGATCCCGGCCTCTGGGCTACGACTATGGTTCGTCTGGTTTTTTTTCTTCTGCTCCTCCGTCACCAAGTATGGCTTTGTTCGCTTCGCTGAAAAAACAAGCTGAAACACTGGTCCGACTGATTTGTTGTGAGAGAAAAACACTGTTCCAGCTGAAAAAACAAGTTGAAAAGTACGAATTATAAAGAGAAGCGAACATGGCCTTCCATATGGGGAAATTTTTTTTTTGCTTCTTTCCGTTGGGATTTCCTCTGCCTTTTTCATCTTTGATTCAACCGCTGACCCTTCCCTAACAAATAACATCCACCAATAAATTGTTGATGTAGTTACGGTTAGAAACAAAACTTTATGTTTTATTAATACTTGTATCAATCGATGGTCCAATTAATCAAACAATTGAATAGTATCAAATTTAAAGTTGTGATATATTTACGAGTAAATATTTCTATACTTTACAATAAGAGAACAAAATCTATTGATGCCATATTTTAATTCAATAGGACATTGTCATACTATTGTCAATATTAACTTAGATTATGTATGTCATGATCATCATAAATAGATTATATATAGATTTTAAATTTATAGAAATGATAAAAACATAAGTAGTGTCATTCCCATTGTTATTCGTCGTCAATGTTGGATAACTTTTTTTCCTTCCGTTGCAACATACAAGTATATTTGCTAGTAATGTCTTAAGTAACATAAACATAGCTTGGAATGATGAAATAATTTGTTGTAGGTTAAACAAATATGTTACTTTTGTAGGGAATTGCTGGCGTCCGGACGTCCGATGGGATAGGATTTCATCGGATGGTAACCTAGGCACTCTCCCACCAAATGGACTAGCAGAACGTCCCATCAGAAAACACCATTGAGCAACCCCGGCTTCGATCGCTAGCCCGCCCGAACCCGCGCATGTCGTTGCACCGTTCGCTGCTAAACAGACACGTCCGTCCCCGTTCGCCTCATCCCGCCCGCATGCGTACCCCACCCCCGTTCACCTTGCCCTGATCCACACCCATCGCTCCTTCCCCTGACCCCCTCGTCTCTCTCCGCGAGGGCGGGACCCAAGAGCCAAGATGAGGACGAGCACGCCCCCGTCCGTAGGACCCCAGGCGCGCCGCACGCCCCATCCCCCGCCCCTCGGCTCACCATGCCCCTTCCCCCGGCACCTGGGCCGTGCCCCATGACTCTCTGAACATACCTCTGAAACACGAAACACTTGCAAACATGAATCACTTGAATGCAACATACGTATGAAGTAGATGAAATATTTGGAACATACACTTGCAACATGTGTGTAAAACATATGCAACAACTAGATAAAACACTTGCAACTTGCAACATGAAAACATTTATTGCAACATAAGATTGAAACAACTGAAACATTTCTAACATACTCTTGTAACATATGTGTGAAACATGTGCAACATCCAGATAAAAAACGCTTGCAACATACATCTAAAACAGATGAAACATTTTGAACAAACGTTTGCAACACGCCTCTGAAACACTTGCAACATATGCAACATCCCGATATACTTTTGCAACATCCATATGAAACACTTGCAACATATCTCTGATAAGATCTGGAACACTTGAAACATACATTTGCAACATAGGGGGAGGGAGAGGCCAGGGTCGGTTGATTTCGTCCTTGGAGTGGGAGCCGACGCCAAGCGGCAGCGCGCGAGCACCACCAGCACGGGCCGCGCTCGTGGGTGCCCTTGGCTCGGTGGGGACTAACTTGAGGTGCGCGACGGCACCACTAGCACCAGTAGAGGTGGGTGGCGCGGCCGACGGCGCGGGTAGGTGCACGACGACATAGAGGCGTGGGTGGGGCGCGCTACGAGCTAGAGTGAGGAGCGAGCAGCGTAGGATGAGGGCATGCGGGGGGAGATGGCCGCTGTAGCGAATGCGAAGTGGGATGGGCTGACAGCCGCACGGCGCTGTGAAGCGTGCGATGGGCGAACAAGTAGAGGATATTTTTGAGAGAGATAGGGGAGACATACAGAGGAGTCAGGCTTGCTAGGCCAATAGCGTGCGCAGGCCGGGGAAGTCGGACTGAAGCCTGACCCCGAGCATTACTGGTTTTTTTTACCCAAATTCATTAGCAACTTGGAAGTGGAACACCAAGATTAGAGAAGAAGGTTATGTGCATTACGAGTATTGATGACTAGAGTAAGGATCGCTGACTTTATGGCGACCTAAAGGAGGCATGAGTGTACTCCATAGCATCCTTTTCCAAATCCGCACGGATGCACCATGAAAAGAAGCGAATCTCATATCCCACACGCATTTGATGGGGGGCAATTCATTATTGCGTGACAAGAATCTCTCTGCTATAAGAAAATGCAAATCATAATATAATAATAAAATGATCCTCATTCCTAATGGAAGGTGCAGACGCTATCACTCGGCAAGAAAAGGCAACCAATGACGCGATGCTGAAATATCCAGCCTTATATTAGTAATACCCAGTTACCATTGGAAGTTTAAGGTGTAGAAAATTAAGTTCCTTCATCTCAAATAAAAAAAAAGTTCCTTCCATATCTTGGCACCTGAGGTGGATTCCATCGAAGACCAATCGTTCAATGGCCACGGAATATAGAAGTCGATGATGGGCTACTACTATTACTATATGCACCGTTCTTTCCTCCTGTGGGCGGAGCACGGCGGAGACGCTCAGCCGCGCACCGTCGCCGACGCCGAGTCCATTTCTTGTGCCGTGCAAAGCCACCAAAGTGTCATACAAGGAAAGCATAAAAAAAAACGCGGGGGTTTTGAAAAGGGAAGGCGACGCATGCACGCAGCGACGAGTCGTTTGGGGTTAGGAGCGTTCGGGTCAGAGGTTGTTATTTGGCCCAGTCAGCCTCCACCACATTAACCTAACCCCCGCGCGACACCTGGTCGCACGCGAAGCAGACGCCCCACCCGCCGCCCCGGAGTCCGGAGGACACCGGCAAGGGCCTCTCCGTCTCCGGCCTCCTGATCGCGGTCAGTCTGATCTGCGATCCGACGGACGGCGGCGGGTCGGGCGGCTTCGGCGTGCGCGCACGCCATCCGTCTGTCTGTGTAGCGGTTCGGCCCGGCGCGGCGGCGCGTCACGTCAATGTGTAGGTGCGACCTGTAGCGCGACGCGGTCTCTCTTTTGAAGCCCGGCCCGGCCCTCGCCGTCGGAGCCCCCATCCGAGCCAGTCGCTCTCGATCCCCCAGCCCTGCTGCCCTCTATCTTTCTTCTTCCACCTCCTCTCGTCTCCACTGCCCGCTCGATACGGCTGGTGACGCGTTGTTTTCTTCGCCCTCTTCTTCCGCGGTGCGGTGTAGAAAGCCAGCGCCGCGCGGTACTAGGGTCGATCGGTAGCTCGTCCCGTCCCGTCCCGTTCGTTGCCCCGCCGCTACGTACCCCGCCCCGCGGGTATCTGGCTTCCGTTCATGGTGTGTTTGGCGTGAGGGGGGACGTATGGTCTCGGGTCCAGCCATGGACGCCGGAGGTGGAGGAGGCGGCGTGAGCGCCCCCGCCGCGGCGAACGGCTCGTATGGACTCGTCCGCACCGTGGTGGGGTACTCGACCTCGCCCCTCTTCTTCTGGTTCCTCACCGTCGTGCTCGTCGCCGTCATCCACATCGTCTCTGGCTCGTCCAAGCCCTCCAGCTCCAGGTAAAACTCTAAACTTTCTTCAACTCTGGGTTCTGATCGATCGTGTCGATTGGCGTGTTCGTTGGCACGACGACCGATTGATGGGCTCTTGTCTCCTTTGCAGGGACGATGAGAAGAAGAGGGAGAGGGAGGAGACGGAGAAGGCGCGCCGCGATAGGGAGAGGGAGGTGTCGGGCAGGGGAGATGACCGGGTTCTGGCGATGATGCGCAGCTTCAGCTTCATGCAGGCGACCGAGGAGGATTACATGGAGGGTATGACCGCGTACGACTACAACGGCGTTGACGCCGGCGGCACAGCGCACGGGCCTGCTGCGCCCGAGCCGTTTGCGCCGTCGCCGGCGTTGACGA
This sequence comes from Miscanthus floridulus, assembly GCF_019320115.1. Classification (NCBI taxonomy): domain Eukaryota; kingdom Viridiplantae; phylum Streptophyta; class Magnoliopsida; order Poales; family Poaceae; genus Miscanthus; species Miscanthus floridulus. The sequence goes on along the minus strand of NC_089582.1, from coordinate 97,714,868 downwards.
CGGCGGCGAGCCTCAGCTTCAAGTTTCAGCACCAGACTCCCGAAATTCCAACGGAGCCGGTGGTGGTCGTTTCGAGAGAATTCACAGCAGCGAGAGAAGAGACGGCGGTGGTTCCGAGAGAATTCACAGCAGCAAGAGAAGAGGATGAACGAGAACGAGGGGAAGAGAAGGAACCATTGGCTCCGTTGCAATCGGCAGAGAAGCAAGAACACCAACACGAAGCAGAGGAAGCAGAGTTAGTGGTGGAGGAGCAGGAGGTAGAAGAGCAGAGCAGAGAGGTTGTGCAAGAGGCAGCGCCACCGAAGATCGTCGCCACCACGCACAACTATCAGTTCTTGACGGAGCGCGACTTCCGAGGGTTCGTCAGGGAGCCGGAGGCCATGACGGTGCGCGTCCAGGAGTCTTTCGTGCCGCCGTCGCCGCCTCCGGCGCATCACCAGCCCGAGGAGCGACGGGTGGTCGACGTCTCCTCCCGCAGCGGTCGGTTCCTCACGGAGAGGGACTTCCGGCCGGCGAAAGAGCCCGACGTGTGCGAGAGCGTGGCGTCGTCCGGGAAGAGGGCGCCGTCGCTGAAGCCGAAGCCTGCGAGCTCCCCGTCCGTCGCGTCCACGGGCGGCGGCGCCGTCGGCGCTAGGATGAGCTTCGCGTCGGAGTTCTCCGGTTTCGGCGACTCCGACTCCGAGTCCAGCGCCAGCGACGGCTACTCGGTGAAGGATCTCGTCGTCGACTCCGACAGCGACTGGTTCCTCTCGGAGAAGGACTTCCCGGCGTCTGCGCGCGACTCCGGCAACCTCAAAAGTTACAAGGCCAAGGTGCTCAAGGCCATCGAAGCCCTGGAGGCGGCGGCCAAGCTGGAGCCGTCTTACCAGGACTCAGCGACGACAGTGTCGCCGGGCTCCGGTCCGGCAGGGCTCACCAGACAACATTCCCGATGGTTCTCCCAAGTTCCCTGAGGACATGTGGTCCCGCAGCCCTTCGCCGGACGTCGAGTACAAAGAGGACGAGGAGAAGGTAACAAGAGAAGCTGAAGCACAGTATGATGAGGACATCGAACAGAGAAGCACGGCGGAAGAGGAGGTGGGCATCGACATGAGCGATGATGACGAGCACTCGTCGGGCGGCAAGAAGGTAGAGTCTGCACCAGCCTATGATCTGGCTCCTGTCGCTGACGACTGTATGGACCATTCGGAGAAGGAAATCATCACTCTAAATGATCACTCAGGAGGTGAAGCTGCTTCTGATGCTCAAAGAAGTCCAGAGGCAGTCTCTGCGAGAGAATTAGCTGTCGTATCATCAGATCAAGATGCTGGCCCAGTCAAGAGAAGTCCGGAGCCATCGGAGCAGGAATTTATTGGTATGGTTGATCATTCACTTGAGCACAGTTCTGGCGACCAGGAAGGAAACTGCCAGCGAAAGCGATCAGTCATATGAAATAGTATTTGATGACAAGAGAAGGCCGGAGCCTCCAGAGACAGGATTTGTTGGTACGAGAGGTCACTCACATGAGCTTATTTCTGATGTTTGGAAAGAGATTGTCAGTAGAAACGATCAGCCACGCCTAGGGGCTCATGCTGATGAGCAAGGCCTGGATACAGCAGAGGAAGAATATGTGGGCACAACTGATCGTTCAAACGGTCTTGTTTCTTATCAGAAGAAAGTGACTTTCAGTACTACAAATGATCAGCCATATGCTGCAGTTTCTGATGAGAAGAGCGTCCCAGAGACTCCAGAGCAAGAATTCAGTCTAACCGACCATCGAAATGGAGTAGTTCCTGACGCCAGGAAACATTTCAGAGACCAGAGAAGATGAGGATCAAGATAGTGGAAATGATCATTTGGACAATGCAGCTCGACAGGCCTACATTTCAGTCACGGGGAAGGCAAAGGTATATGACGAAGATGGCGAGGATCCGGAAGTGAAGTGGAAGGATTTGACAGATGAGGAGGAGGACGAGCTGGAGTCACTGTGGGAGCACCAAGACCTGATAGAGCAGCTGAAGATTGAGCTGAAAAAGGTCCGGTCGATCGGCCTGCCCACAATCCTCGAGGAGTCAGAGACACCAAAGGCTCCGATGGAGGACCTCAAGCCATGGAGGATCGATGCTAAGTTCCTTCGTGAAGACCCGATGGACGAACTGAACAAGTTCTACAAGAGTTACAGGGAGAGGATGAGGAAGTATGACATTTTGTGCTACCAGAAGATGTATGCAATAGGTATGCTTGATTCCTCAGACGTAAACTTATTTACCTTTGCTTATCTCTGATTCCAGTAATGTTTAGCATTTATTTAGTTGGGTGCAACCGGAAAGCTATTTCTGATTTACCCATTAACTCAGAGATAGGAATCAAGAACTGCATTCTAACCAAAAGAAGAAGAAAAAAAGGTGCATTAAAGAAAATGTGATCAACCTATGCAACTAGGCGGGTTTTCATCAACTAAGAAGAAAGCATACACTCAAATTCAAGCTGATGGAGAATTTTAACCTGGATGATTGTGCATATGAGTATATGACCACACATCTCACCTGGTTAGTTAAGCTAGGCTTCCTTCCGAAGAAGGTGTAGTTAATGGAAGCTGCAAGTCTAAAAATACTAGTGAAGATTCACTCTGCTACGACTTTTTGTAACAACCAATCTTCATCTGCATTTCTAAAGCTAGTTCAGTATTGATGCAGCTTCTTCTTGAGTTACCTAGCAATTATTTTCTTCAATTATACAGCATGCATCAAGAAAAGAAAGCTTCTTAAGGCACAAATTACAGATCGTTTTAGCTACTTTTAGGCACATAGTTTTCTTTTCCATATGACCTACGCATATGTCCGAAAAACTGAAACAACATATAATTTGAAACGGAGGGAATACCGTACAAATTTATCTTGCTTTAAGTAGTAAATTTCCTCCCTCAATTAAGCATGCTCCAAAAAATGGTAGTATTCTCTTATAAGGCACTAATATAGGGCTATTTTAAAATTCTGGCTGCAGATTTCCTACAGCTCAGAGGGCCCCAGCAGGCCACCAACTCTCTAAAGTCCCTGTCGCCTACGGTCGCATCCATCCTGTCACACAATTTTCGGCCATCGCGTCGGAGATCTCCCGAGGACCCATCGGAGCGGTTCCTCAAGGAGCTCCGCTATGATTTGGAGACGGTGTACGTCGGGCAGATGTGCCTGTCATGGGAGTTCCTCCGGTGGCAGTATGAGCAGGCCCGTGACCTCCCGGAGTCTGACCCTTACCACAGCCACCAGTACAACCAGGTGGCCGGAGAGTTCCAGCAGTTTCAGGTCGTGGTGCAGAGGTTCGTCGAGGACGAATCGTTCAAAGGTCCTAGGCTGCCAAACTACATCAACAACCGATGTGTTCTTCGCAATCTCTTGCAAGTACCCGTGATTAAAGGTTAGGACCATTTCAGACTTATTCAGAGCTGAGATCAGTTAGTAGTCCATGTTTGTCCTCAATTTTCAATGAAAACAAACATTGACCCTGATGCATGCATTTTGGGTTACAGAGGATAGCTTGAAGGACAGGATGGAGGATCAGCGCAAGGGGAACTACGTGATAACCAGCGAGGAGCTGGAGGACATCATGGAAGAGGCGATGCACATCATGTGGGAGTTCATCAAGGCCGACAGAGTCGAGACGACAACAACATCGGTGCTCAAGGGCCTGTCCAGCACCCACGTCGAGCTCCAGGACCCCATGGATCACGATCTCATGGCGCACATCCATTCCACGTTACAGAAGGTAAGGCTGCAACGCAGTGCAGGGCTGCAAGCAAAATATCTGATTTGCTACAGTTGCTAGCAGTAAGTGTAGGAGTGCTAGTTGTGTGACGATGTGTGTGAATCGTGTGCAGAAAGAGAAGAGGCTCAAGGACCTCCTCAGGACCGGCAACTGCATCGTGAAGAAGTTTAAGAAGCCCAAGGAGGACAGATCGAACCAGAACCTCTTCTTCTCGCAGGTGGACATGAAACTGGTGGCGCGGGTGCTGAGGATGCCAAGGATCACCAGCGAGCAGCTGCTGTGGTGCAAGGCGAAGCTCGACAAGATCATACTGGTAGATCATAGGAAGATCCACAGGGAGGCTTCATTTTTGTTGTTTCCCTGTTGAGAGAGTACATATATATGGTTTTCTTCTTTTCTTTTTGTTCCCTTTTGCTCGATAAAAAAAATATATTCACCATGTAATCAATCCACGGGTGTAGGAATTTTATTAACCTTTTGGTAATTCAGTTTCTTATATACGTAGGTTCATAATTATAATTGTAACTTCATAAACAGGCCACAGCTTACAGAGACCATGGCGCTTCCATGATACCTACATTACCTAGAAATTACAGTCATCGCAATGTACATACGCCATTTCCTCTTCAGTAGAAGGAACCGTCTTTTACCACTGGTCCATCCCAACTGTGTTGCAAGGCTGCAAGACATTTTTTGACTGCACTGCCATTCCTGGCCCTGGATGAGCAGTTCTTATGCCCTTTCTGTTCGTCACATGAGCCATATAATGACCACCTCACATTAGCTGATCTAACAACCCAAGTACTTGGGCCATGTTTAGTTTCCCCATTTTACAGAATTTGGCACTATACAAAAAGAAGATTCCCTATTACATTAAACTTACGGTACATGCATGGAGTACTAAATGTTGACGAAATCAAAAACTAATTGCACAGTTTGGTTGTACTCTACGAGATGAACGTTTTGAGCCTAATTAGTCAATGATTGGACAATTATTACCAAATAAAAACAAACGCTACAGTGCATGAACAGTGCCGCCGAATCCGGCGGCGCTGCCTCGGCCTCCAACTAAACACGGCCTTGCTGCAAAACACTGTACAGTACTGTACCCAGGAACAGGAACACACATCTCATAACTGAAAGCTGACGAAACTGAGATGCAGCTGAGTAGGCTCAACAGTATACAGCAGTACTAGCTAAGACAGTAGTAGATCTTAGGGTGGCAACCTTAACGGACGTGTAGCCGTGTAGGGATACAGATCGGTAGCGTTGAGGATGTGTTTGATAACGACCACACATTGCCACATCTTTTTTTTGACAAACTTTGCTAAATGTGCGGCTAACAACCATATCCTTCCTAAATGTCAGTAATAGAGATCTTGGTAAAAAAAACTACCCTCCAACAACTTCTCTAAATGGTCATTTAAATATAGCCATCTTTTATTCCGGATTTTTCGCATGCCAAAAATAGAAGACGAGAATGGCTCTCTAGAGTGTGCATGAGATATAGAAAAACTTTTGGAGAGTGAAAAGATATAGAAAACGATTTTTATGCAAATGGCTCTCCAAATGATAATTTAGAGAGTGAGATTTAGAAAACCGTGGCCACGCTATCTTGTTCCACATTTTCTTTTTTTCTTGGGCGTGGCTAGTGCACAAACGTCTGGACGCTAGCCCATATCCGGACACCCACGCCGCTCCCCCCCCCTCACGTCCCGTGTCTACCCGCCCACGTCTTGCCTCTTGCGTTTGTCCACAAGCACGTGGGGCTTGCCTGTGCCAGTGGGGACTGCCTCCGCCTTCCCGCGCCTGACACTGAGGCGAGATAGCAGAAAGGCGATGAGGGAGATGCACCACTCGATGTAACTTTGAAACATCCAGATGCAACAATTGCAACATACAACTGAAAACAAATGAAACATTTAAAACATGTGTCTGAAACACTTGTAAAAACACCTGAAAAACACTTGAACCATTCTAAACATACACAATATCCAGTTAAAACACTTGCATTATATGTGTGAATATATATAACATCCAGACAAACACGCTTGCAACATAAGTCCGAAAAAAAGATAAAACATTGAGAACAGAAGCTTGCAACATACATATACAACCATTGCAACATGTAAAACATCTTGATCTAATTTTACAACATTCGTATGAAATACTTGCAACGTACTTCTAAAACACTTGAAACAGACGCTTGCAACATGCGTTTTCACCCTTCTTTCGTACGACGCAACGTAGAGCGGGGGACGACCGGTTATGGCCAGCCAGCAGCTGAGGATGGTGGCGTGGCCTGGCAGCGATCAGTTGCACCTGCGCCTGCCCTGACGATGCCCCCTCTCCTAGCCGCGGCGAAGGACGGAGCACGACGGCGCTGCGGGGGACGGAGGCGCCGCTGCACTCGGTGAGCACGTGCATGGAGTTTGGAGCCGGAGGGTGAGCCACCTGCGATCGGGTCTGGCGGTAGCTGCTCGGTGTGGCGGCTGGCAGTGTACCTCATGCGGAGGATTCCTCCTCTCCGTGGGAGGCGGAGGTGCCGCGGGGATGGGGGCGCCGTGGGGGATGACAGGCGACGGCGGGATGGAGGCGGAAGCGTGATGGATTGGGACGGTCGGATGGTCGCACGACGCCGTGAAGCCGCGACGCAGGAGCACGGAATCGAGGAGACGAGCTTTCATGGGGATTTGGTTATTTTAGACGAACGGCGCATGGAGCAGTGAGTAGAGTAAGGCGTGTGGCTTTCCGGACATCTTAATGGTAACATTATCGTTTTTTCTTGAGAAATCCTATTGGACACTTGACACTCTAATGTTTTCCTAGGCTCCAGCACCCGATTTTTTCTTGGCCCGTCCGCCCTTCGTCCGACACCGGGCTTCGACGCCCTGGCTCTGATGCCCCTGTCGCTGCTGCTTGCCCGCAGCCGGTTGCTTACGCCTGACACGCTCTGGCTGCAGCAAGGCCAAGCCGTCGCCTGCCCTTGCCAAGATGTCCCCCTGCAGCCTATCGACCGTCGCTTTGCGCTGCGCCCGTGCCGCCACCGCCGGCCGCCGCTCGTCGCTCGCTAGGGAAAAGAGAAGCAGCACTCAGCCACTCACGTCCGCCTGTGGAGCCACGACGGGAGGCCGGCAACACGTGCTCGGACCTCGCCCGTCCTCAATTTTGTGAAGAATTTGTATTTTTTTTTAAATTTGTGAACAATTTGACATATATTCCTCTGATATCTGCAATCCATAGAAATAATTTATATATTTTTTTAAAAATTTGGTAGATCTGCACTCCAAACAAATAAAAGTTGTATTATCCTCAAATTACATCACTCTGTCAAATCAATTATATTGAAGAAATCATTGTAAATATAATAATAAGACAATGTAAATATAGCTAAAAAACGATGTAAATTCATGGAAAAAATCAGATGTCAAGAGCTAAAAAACGGTGTAAATTCATGGAAAAAATCTCCAAAACACTCGGTCGTTGGATCAGAGTCTCGCTCATGTCGCCGGCAGCAGGCCTGGACGGCAGAGGTGCGCCGTGGAAGATCAACCTGTAGAAGGTGGGCCCGTAGAGCCTTGTTACTTCGGTCCGGCCCATTATCTCATCAAACTGATCCCAGCCGTCCGATTTAGGTCAGACCTCGCGACACATCCATTTATACCCCTAGCCGCCGCCACGCCCTCCCTTCTCTTTCTCCTAGCCTCTCTGCTCCAGCCTCCCACTAGGGTTTATCCACCGGCGGCGCGCGCGACGGCTGCAAGATGGTGCAGCGTCTGACCTACCGCAAGCGGCACAGCTATGCCACAAAGTCCAACCAGACGCGGGTCGTCAAGACCCCTGGTTCGAATCTCCTCCTCTTCCCATCATTTTCTCTTTTGTTTTCACTCCATTTTTGGTGGTTCCTTTGATATCTGCTTTGGATGTGTTTTTGATGTGCTAGATCGGTTTGTGGCTTGTGGTCGCAGGTGGCAAGCTCGTGTACCAGTACACCAAGAAGAGAGCCAGCGGGCCCAAGTGCCCCGTGACCGGGAAGAAGATCCAGGGGGTGAGTTGCCACTTTTCTTCTCAGCATAACACACCTTATACTTGTGGGACGTAGCTCACGATTGTTAGTCTTTGGTAGGGGGATTCGTGTTGGGACTGGTACGGTGGTGGGGAAATCGGGGTGTTGAAGTTGGGTAATCTGTTCGTAAAATGTAGTGGAGTTAGGTGTTCATGTCCATCTTTATGTCATTTTAGAATGTTTAGCATTTTTTAGTGTGGAAACGGTGAAATTTGGGCTGCAACCTGCAATCCTTGTTGCACATGCATGAAGTTCATAGAGTGGAGTTTGTTTCCCGAACTCTATATTTTGTTGTGTAATGGAGGCTATGGAGCCTTTCAGTTGGAATGGATTGGTGGCTCACTATATCCGGTCGAAATTTGCTGAAAGCTAGGGGGTGTTCACGGCTGCTAAAGCAGTGGCTGCAAGCCTCCTCAGCGGGGCACAGCCGAACAGGCCCTAATTCTATTATTGTCAGATGTCCAGCAACAATTTCACATTGCTTTGATAATATGATTTATTTTCTCATTATGATCATACATTCATACTAGTTTGTTTGTACAGTGGTGATTCTTATACAGCAAACCTTCTAGGTAAGTATTTCATATGTGCACTTGGTAGTTTGCACAGTGGTAATTTGAATGTTGATTTCTGTATTTATCTTATTGGTTTTAATGTGAGATCTTACATCTGAAACGTTTGGGGATACAATCTTGGTAGTTTTTCTTGAGTTCAGTTAATCAAATTATGCACTTCCGGTAAGGTTGGCATTGTCATTCCAGTTCCAAATGAGAAAAATATGCACCGCAGCAGAAAACAGTCAATGTTGGCGTTGTTGCATCAGCATGAATTTCCTTAGGAAAATGGTGACTGATTCATATTTTGTGGGAATTCTATATTGTGAATCCCTTAATGTGTTTCATCATAGTATGTTTTGATGCTATTCTTGATTTGATTCTGGAGAATGTGTTTTCATGTTCTACAATTTGCCTTATTATTATTTGTCTGTGTTGGCAGTCCATCTTGATTGCTTCTGTTGGGTTTCAACTCTAGCCTACCCCAACTTGTTTGGGACTTAAAGGCTTTGTTGTTGTTGTTGGCAGTCCATCTTTATTGCTCACACCGTGATGGTTTCCATTTTCAGATTCCCCATCTGAGGCCTGCTGAGTACAAAAGGTCCAGGTTGTCTAGGAACCGCAGAACTGTGAACCGTCCCTATGGTGGAGTGCTCTCGGGAACTGCAGTTAGAGAAAGGTTAGCAAATAGTTTCAGTATCTTTGGATTTGATAACCCTAAAGTTGCAAACCTCCTAACTTGTCTATGTAACCCCACAGGATCATCCGTGCTTTCCTGGTTGAAGAGCAGAAGATTGTCAAGAAGGTGTTGAAATTACAGAAGACCAAAGACAAGACTTCCTCAAAGTAACTCTGAAGCAGAAGTGAGCCACTCTTCTGTAAACAAGGCAAGATATTTTTGTCGATGGTGATGATCAATGGCTTAGTCTTTTCTAGCTGTGTTCTAGTATGTCTTGAGCCGACAACTGTTTCTAGGGTACCTTGAAATCTGTCTACCATTGTGATGTCAAAGATTATGAGATGACATATGACCCCCTGTTGCTTTTGTTCACTTTGCTAAAACTGCAAGCCTGAGTTCACATGAGTTGGGCTTCAGTTGGTGTTTATTTCCTGCCTGTTGCAAATAGCTCTTGTTCCGATTTGTCTGATTTTGGGATAAGTTTGCAATACGTTTTATCGTGCATCTGCCTCAGACGGTAATTGTTGGCGCTTACTCGCGTAGTCCTTGTTGTCTTACCAGTCTCCAGAATACGTTTGCATGGTAGGGAGTTTGCGGAGTCACACATCTAGGTACAATATCTTCGTTAATAATATGAAAATAATTTTAGTGGTAAAGGTTACTTTGCAAGAATATGATTTGTACAATCCAGAAAACAAAATATCTTTGTTCGCTGGTTTGAATTTTGGCTGAAACTGGCTGAAAAACACTGTTCTGACTGAATTGTTGTGAGAGAAAAACACTGTTCCGAGAAAAACACGGTTTCAGCTGAAAAAACAAGTCGAACAAGCCGAATATGGCATAAGCCGAACGGGGCCAATATCCCTTTTTTTCTTAAAAAATGTTAAAATTGTCAAGAACAACAGGAAAGGTTATGCTTTGCAAAATTACGATTCATACATACACAAAATATCTTTGTTTTAAAAATGTAAAAAAATTGTGCTTGATAATATGCTCCTTTTTTGCCTACAAAAATAAAAAAAAATCATTGTTTTACATGACCCACTTTTTTTCGAGATTTTTGCTTAAAAATGTAAAATTTTGCTTGATAATATGCTCCTTTTTTGCCTAACTAAAAACATGAAAAATATCTTTGATTTACATGACCACTTTTTTCAGGATTTTTGCTTAAAAATGTAAAAAATTAGTACATGAAACTAGTGGTTTAGATCAACTCGGCCATCTTCTTGAGTTAGATAACATAATCTATATCGGCATACTCCCTCTAGGTTGGTAAATAACTTTGACTTCATATTTTTACTAAAGTATTTATTGAAAATTGTTATCAGTGTGTTTGGCTGGTCAGCTTCGGCTGGCTGGCTGGTCTTTTTTATTAGCTGGAGCAGTGTTTTTCTCTCACTAAATTTTAACATAAACAGTATTTTTCTAGCTGCTACAGTAGTAATTTAATACCAGCCGAGCACTCTCTATATGTATATGTTTATGAAAGTATTTTTCAAGACAAATCTATTTACATGGTTTTTACATTTCAAACTCAACAACTTAAATATTATTTATAATTTATATTCTTAATATTTAATCCAAACCTTGTTCAAAATGATTTCTTTTATCAACCTAGAGGGAGTACTAAAGTTAGATGTCAAATCATATATTTCCATTATTGTACATGCCGTTGTGGTACATGTGCGATAAAATATATTTCCATTATTGTACATGCCGTTGTGGTTCACGTGCGATAAAATAGAAAATGATTAAGTTCACTTTTGTCCTTAACTATTGTCTGGGTCTAATTTTAATCTTCAACTATAAAACCATCTAGTACCGGTACCCTAACTGTCAAAACCGTTCATTTTTAGCATCTAGGCACGGATGAGGCTATTTTGATCGACGTTGAGTGATTTTGACCACGCCACACTGACGTTGACCGCCATGGAGGACGCAGGCCTGCGTCTCAGCAACATGTGAAGCCCGCACGTCACCCACTCATTCCCTCCCTCTCCTTCCTCCGGCTCCAGCAGCCTGCTTTGCGCCAGCATGCACGGGTTTTCTTGGCCCATCCTGGCATCACAGCCACCGAGCACGGCGCCACGGTAGAGCAGACCGCCGCCGCTGCCGCCGCCCCCAACTTGCACACACTAGAGAAGGAGAAATCGAAGGGGGAGTACACAGCAACAAGCAGGAGCACACACAGAGCCAGCGTCGGCTCAGCGCCACCACATGGCCGCACCCCTGGCCGAGCGCCGTCGCCCAACAGCGCCATCATGTGCGCCTCAGCGCACGCGGAAGCCCCCAAGCCCCGTTGCGGCACCACGACCAGTGACAAATCCAGTCTGGGTGGGTACTGAAGCTAAGTTCCCAAAATAGAGAACACCAGGAGTCCTAATCGAAGGGGCAAAATGGCTACATAGCAACTAGAGATGCTGATGATTTGATTTGGGGTATCAATCGTTGAAGGGATCCAGCCATGGATGTGGATTTGGTTCAGCTACCTTGGGCGCCATGGTTGCACAAGGGGAAAGAAAGGCAGAGCTAGAGGGAGGCGGGAGAAGAGGAGTGCATGCTGACTCCAGCGGCATGGGGCCCTGCGCGTGCTCCAGCAGCAGTGCAGCAGTGAAGCAGCAGCAGCCGTACGAGCCCACCGGAGCCTGCACGCCGCCGCCGCCGGATCCAGTCCACGCCTGCACGCCGCCGCCGCCGGATCCAGTCCACGCCTCGCACGTGTGTGGCCGCCGGGTGAGGCTTTCCCACGCGCAAGGCTGCTGGATCAGCCACCGCCGCACCTTGATCCACCCTCGCCGGAGGTGGACAGGGCAGATTTGCCCTCACCGCCGTGCCTCCTGATCCGCCGCCACCGGTCCTCGATCCGCCACGCCATGCCTCGATCCGCCCTCGCCGGAGGTGGATAGTGCAGATCCGTGCTCGCCGCCGTGCCTCGATCCGCCATGGCCACGCCCCGATCCACCGCCGTCGTGCCTCGATCCACCACGTGGGGGCCATCGGAGAGGGCCTTGCGCGAGAGGAGAGAGAGAGCGTCCGCCAGTGAGGGAGAGAGAGATAGGGCCCTACGCGAGCGGCCACCGGTGAGGGAGAGAGACAGAGGAGAAGGTGGTGCTCATGAGGAGAGGAGAGAGAGAGAGCGGTGGTGTGTGGCTGTGGGTAAGGGAGAGAGAGAAGTGCAGGGGGTGGGCTCATAGGGCAGAGGCGGCGCGGGCGCAAAGCAGGCTGCTGGAGCTGGAGGAAGGAGAGGGAGGGAATGAGTGGGTGACGCGTGCGAGTGATCAGGAACCGGATGGTGACACAAGGCGCAGAGACGGCGATTTAGACAGATTCGGGCCATCTGATCGACGTAATACCCTACGTCCTGTGTCTTTGGTGTATTGTATTGATCTATATGTAGATCTGATCTGATAGATCCTGATGGATCCTATCTGCTAGGGAACCCCTGCCTCTCCTTATATAGTCTGGAGAGACAGGGTTACAAGTAAAGTATCCTATTTGGTACTATACAATGTCTTGCGGTGCATGCCGAGCAGCGCCGTGCACGCCTTGATCTTGTGGGCTGGACCACCTCTGATGGTGCAGCCCATGTCTTGGGGGCCATACCCTCACACTATGACTCGAGGATTATCAGCTTGCCTGCCAAGCTGGTGGAGCGGATAATGATGATTTCATTATCTGCAACCTTCCATTATTCCTTGCCAATTCGGTACGAACATGGTTGGAACACCTTCCGCCCAACAGAATTCAAAATTGGGCAGACCTAAAGGAGATCTTCATGGGAAACTTCTAGGGCACATACAAGTGTCCTGAGAACCCATGGGATGTCAAAAACTACCAATAGAAAGCAAGGGAAACCCTTCATGGGTATATCCGGTGCTTCTCCCGACAGTGCAATGAGCTACCTAATGTCACCGACGCTAACGTCATAGGAGCTTTCCTGTCTGGGACCACCTGTGAGTCCCTAGTTCACAAGCTAGGACATAAGGGCCCATGAACCACCAAGGAGCTCCTCAACATCGTCACCAGCCATGCCTCGGACGAGGAGGCAGTCGGAGCGATCTTCGATCGCCTCAAGGGCAAGGCGAAGGGGGATGAGGACACCGGCGAAGGTGCCTCCAACCATCCCAACAAGAAGAAGAGCAAGCAATGGCACGAGGGCTCGCTCGTGGCTGTCACCGACCGCAAGGGGGGTCGGAAGCATACTGAGGGTACCCTAGACCATTTTGAGAAGATGCTCAAAGGGCCATGCCTGAACCATGCTTTCCTCGTTAAACATCTATAGAAGGACTGCGGCCTCATGAAGTGGTTCTTGTCCGGAGGCCTCGACAAGGGGGATCATGGGAGGGACCCCGAGCCGACCATGGATAACACTGAGGGGAGGGACGATGGCTTTTCGATGCTGGATGGCTGCCTCATGATCTTCGAAGGGTCAGTGGTCTATGACTCCTAGCGTCACCAGAAGCTCACACGCCGTGAGGTCTATACGGCCGAGCCGGCCGCGCCTACTTTCCTCCAATGGTAGGAGTCTGCCATAACCTTTGATTGGACCAACCACTCGGAAAGTGTCCCACAACCAGGATGATATCCACTCATGGTCGACCCGATCATCAGCATGAAGCGACTCACCAAGGTACTAATGGATGGAGGCAGTTGAAGCGACCTGATTTCCGCGAAGGGAAAACCATAGAGTCAAAGTGTAATAAGACCGTTGTAGATCATATTACCCAAATTTCCAGTCGAATACCACATCCATACAACGATAATATCAGAGTACAAATAGTGCGGAATTACATAATTTATTACATCGCCGCATTGGCGGAATCAAAAGTAGCATTCATTCAAAACAGCTTGAAGATAAGATCGCCAAAACTCGAGCATAGGAACGAACCCCTCAACCGTCAAACTCCTCAGAGCTATACTCCTCAGCAGAACCTGTGTGCCAAAATTTATCAGTACGATTTGTACTGTCCACTCCCACCCTATGAGCATTGCTTTGTAGAAATTGGATGCAAGTGGGATATAATCAAAAGGAACCTACAAGGCTGGGGTTTCCTATGTTTTAGCATATTAAGTACATAATAATAGTTGGTCAAGTTTTAACACCATTCCCACACATATTCCACCCTATTCCCTTTCTAGAGCCAGGTTTCGATCCTGGGATCGATATACCTCCATCTCCATACCATCACCATACCATCACCATACCATCGCTCAGTCGACAGGCCAACTCCCTCTAGGCACTATCTCAAGGCCTATAGCCCCTGGCTACGACCGACACTCTCTCACGGGGGAAGAAGAGAATGACTCATCTCACTATCTAGTTTAAGCGAAACCCAGGAATAGTCCATAGCCGACAGGTCGGCACATGTATCGATCCATCAACCATACACTCTGCAGAGGTTTTACATAACCACAAGATCTGCCTTCTTCGCTGACCGTCGTCAACTAGGCTAATTCTGGCCGCTTGCTAGCCTAGGATAATGCCACTCTACCATTCAGCCCTAGTACACCCCAAGTCTAGTCTGGGGTGGCTAAAACTGTGAGTCATGAGCCAGGTCCACAAGGTCTCCATAACGTCTTGGAAGGGTGTGGGGGAATCCTCCGCGCCCCATACCTCCTTACACTGTCCGCTATCAACCTAGCAGTAGTGGCAATATCCTACCAAGTAGTCCGGCCGTCCCGCACCATATAGGGCGAGTGGTACGTAAGGCTTCCCGGTGAATCTAAGTACTAGTAAGTCCTTAGGGATGACCAAGCCAGAATGTCTCCATCAGGGTTTCCATTTATCATGCCACCACAGCACCTCCATCCTTGGCTCCTCCCATCATAGGTTCACACCCAGGACCACCTCATATACCATTTACCCACCATAGGTATCCATTCCAGGGGTGCCCAGGTAGCACCCCATGACAAGACTTGCCCTAGGCTCGTCGTATACTCCAACTTGGTCGACACAACCCTCACCCTCCACACACCCAAGTCACACACGCAGCACTCTCCCATAGTCTAGATAACACCAGTTTCCACCACGCATTAATGTAGTATAAGCGTAGTAGAAGTGTAAGCAATGAAATATAGCAGTAAGCGTGTGTCTAGCCTAATAGCAGGGTATGCAGGGGTAAGGTTGCATCAAGGTAGAGGCCATCAAGTAAGCATACTACCATGCAAGTCCTATCATAGTATGATTATAACAGTAAAGTAAAACAATAGCAGTTCTATATTAGCCATGCGTAATAGGTGCTACGAGATTGGGTGGGATGTGGCACCTTCAATGAAGTTGTCTCCGTACTTCTCACGGTACTCATGATCCTCGTCCGTCTGGTTCTCCTTCGAGTATGCATACGATCAAATTATAGTCGCGTTAGCGACGTCTATAGAATAGCACAAAGAAGCAACAAAAATTCAAAAGAGCCAAATGCACTCAAACATGGGTTCATTGCGTAAAGTTCAATTTTAGATGAATTTTGGTCCTGGTTTCGTATTTTTCTAAGGTCGTATGAATTAGTTATGAATTTCTGAAGTTTGAATCATTTCTGAAATGGGAAAAAGGCTGAATTAATCCTAGACTGACATGTGTCACACTGTGACTGGTCCACGTGGCATGCTGACATCAGTATGACATTAGCATGATGTCATTATCTCGATTCCGAGCTAACAGGTGGGGTCCCGCATGGCGGTGTCACTGATATATGGCCTCGGTCAATGGTCAACTTTGATCGGTCAATGGTCAATACAGGCTGGGCCTCGACTAGGCTGGTTGGGCCTGGATACGGGCTGGGCTTTGCCTGCCGCGTGGCGTGCGCTGGTGCGGCCACGTCGTCATACTAGGCCACTAACGGGCCGTGGTCCACGGGCTCAGGTGAGGCGCGGTTCATGGTGAACCTGCTTGCATTGGTCCATAGACCGCAGAGCCGGTCTATGAAGGACTTGGTCCACTTACTCCTTCCTAGGGTTTGGTTCACGTGCATGATGTGGTCGTGGTCGAAGCTGCTCGGGACGTGGTCGTGGTCGGTGAGGTCGTGGTCAGAGCTGCTCGGTGGAGCTGCTCAGGACATGGTCGGTGAGGTCATGGTCAGAGCTGCTCGGTGGAGCTGCTCGGGACATGGTCGGTGTGGTCAACGAGTTCGACGAGGGGAAAATCCTCTTTTCTTCCCAGATGGGGCTCCCGCCGGCGGTGAGGTCTCCGGCGAGCCTCACGGGCGGTACTAGCGTTCGATTAGGGTAAGCGATAGCTTCCCCAAGCCTTGGCGAGTGCAGTGGTGGGGTCTAGGTGGCGGCTGGGGCCTCCTAGGGTTCCGGCCATGGTGAACGGCGGCGCGAGTTCATCGACGTGCATGGACAGGGCTGTAGTGGTAGCAAGAGCCCAGTTGGAAGAGTGTGTGAGCTCCATGGTGCTTCTACGGCCATGGTGGGCATGTTGGAGGAGCTCCTGGTACTCCTAGTGGCTCCGGCCATGGTGATGGGGGCAAAACAGAGGCGGTGGCGCTTCGACGAGGTGCGGTGCGGCAACGCAGGGCTCTAGTGGGCTTCTTCCTTGACTAAGGTAAGCGCGATGTGTCTCTCGTCATGGCAGAACCAGTCGGGTGTCAACGTTGCCTTTACCACGATGTAGAGAACGCGGTGGTCTCGCCATGGTTGTGCTCTTGGCCATGGTGAGTGTGTCCATGCAGGTACGCTCCTGCTCTGATGTACAACATCATGGCTAGGGTCCTCCTTTTTGGCTGATGGCAGCACGCACAGCATGTCCTAGGTCTCGGCAAGTGTGGCCATGGCGGTCTCCCTAGCTAACCAGTTGGGCTAGGCCGGAGCTCGAAGCTTCAGCAAGGTTTCGATCATGGCGGTGCACGTTCCATTTGGCTAGGGAGGTGTCTCAGCAAGATGGCTCACCGCAGGGTTCGTGGCAGTAGGATGGCGGTGCGGTGGTGAGGCGAGGTCGTGATGAGGCGATGCAGTGCCGTGCCGAGCAGCTACATTGCTGTAGCTGATTGGGGTGGCGCTCGTTGCTCCGGCGAGGTCCTCCCCACTGCGGCTTCCTTCTCCTCCTTACTTCTCCCTCCTCCCTCTCTCTCGGCTTGACGTTGTGTGGTGCTGTGCCACTAGCGGCGGCGGTGAACAGGCTAAGGGTTAGGGCTCATGGACATTGGCTTTTATAGCCGAGCTCTAAGGGCTCCAATGGCGGACGGCGATCGGGCGGTGGTGATACGTGCAGCGCATCTGACGGCCCACATGCGGTAGCGTAGGCGTGGCGCAAGGGGAACAAGGTCATGCGATTTGCGTGACCCTAGGCCCGCGCCTGCCACGCTGGTCCTCTCCTGGTCATGTGGTGGAGAATGCGTGGGCGAGAGGAAGAAGATGCTACTGTGCTGACAAGCGGGGTCGGGTCGTTAGGCCCTTGGCGCGATGTGGCTATGTGCTGCGCGTGATGGCTGACGAGCGGGCTCGGCTTGTCAGCGGCTGTGCGCGTGCGGGCGGCGATGCTGGGCCGGCTTCGTGGGCTACGCGCATGAAAGGGTAGGCGAGGCTGGTTCGCAAGGCCGAGCAGGCCTGGGCTGCTGCTGCCCCTCTTCTTTCCTTTCTCTTTTATTTGTTGCCAATTTGGTTAGGGTTTATCATAATGTTAAGTAAGTTAGTTAAATATCACATAAGGCAAGAGAATCCAAATCACAAGTGGGATTAAGGATGCATGCATGATTTATTTATTTAGGAATTTAATTACACATGTGGCATAAAACCAAACTGTACTTATGATCTTAACCTAGTTGGGTCACATCCAATCCAAAACTAGGGTTAGGCTTCTACATATGTCACTCAACATCACATAGGGCTAGCACAAAAAATTTGTAGTTGTGATTTTTGGTGTGTGGATTTTTGGGTTGTTACAATCCTACCCCCTTAACAGAATCTCGTCCCCAAGATTAAAGCGTAACGTACTCTTCGAAGAGGTAAGGGTATCATAGCCGAAGGTCAGACTCTTTCTCCCATGTTGCTTCTCTCTCAATGTGGTTGCTCCATTGGATCTTGCACATAGGAATAATTTTGCTTCGGGTCTCTTTGGTATCTCTACCTAGAATTCTGATAGGATGTTCTTTATACTCGAGAGTGTCTTGAATGTCAAGTGTATCAGTTGGAACTACTTCATCAGGCACTCTCAAACACTTGCATAGCTGTGAGACATGGAATACGGTATGTACACCCACCAATTCCTTAGGTAGCTCAAGTTTGTAGGCGAGCTTTCCAATCCTTTTGTGGATCTTGTATGGCCCAACAAATCTAGGGGCTAGCTTTCCTTTCACATGGAATCTGACAGTTCCACGTAGCGGGGATACCTTGAGATAGACGAAGTCTCCCACATTGAACTTAAGTTCTCTTCTTCTTTTGTCAGCATAGCTCTTGTATCGACTTTGGGCAATTCTCAATTTCTCCTTCACTTGAGCAACTCCTTCTGCATCTTGGATCTTTGCGGAATCAAAGAACGATCTTTCACCTAGTTGAGACCACATCAAAGGTGTTCTACAAGGTCTGCCATATAGTGCTTCAAATGGTGACATCTTGATGCTGGCTTGGTAGCTGTTGTTGTAAGAGAACTCTGCATAGGGTAGGCATTTCTCCCAATCGGAGCCATAATTCAGTACACTAGCGCGAAGCATGTCTTCTAAGATCTGATTTACTCATTTAGTCTATCCATCGGTCTGTGGGTGGTAAGCGGTACTAAAATCAAGTTTGGTTCCATTGGACTTGTGCAGAGCTTCCTAGAATCGGGACACAAACTAAGGACCACGATCAGATACAATACTAGAGGGAGCTCCATGTAGTCTAAGAATATGCTCAACGTATAGATCTGCTAATTTTTTGGTATTGGTCTTGGTCTTAATTGGTACAAGGTGAGCAATCTTGGTCAAACAATCAACAATCATCCAGATGGAATCATTGCCTTTTTGTGAACGGGGCAATCCAACTATGAAATTCATGGATAGGCTCTCCTACTTCCACTCGGGAACGTCAAGAGGCTTCAGCAATCCTGCAGGCCTTTGATGTTCAGCCTTGACTCTATTGCAGGTGTCACATCGTGCCATATGTCCTGTAATGTCTGTCTTCATGCCTTTCCACCAAAAGTGTTTCTTCAAGTCTTGATACATCTTTGAATTTCCAGGGTGAATACAGTACTTAGAATCATGGGCTTCAGACAGAATTTCCTCCCATAGTGCTGGGTCGGATGGAACACAGATTCTGTTCTTGAACCAGATGGTTCCTTGTTCATCTTCCTGGTGGTTGGTCTTATAGCCTAGTTTCATCAGACCATGGAGATATTCGATCTCTTCACAACTTTTCTGAGCTTGACGGATGCGATCTGTGAGATCACACTATATGCGGAGCTCATTCAACAAGTCATGCGGTAGTATCTCAAGTTGGAAATCTTCAATGTCTTCCTTAAGCTCAGGTGGTACGGATTCAGTGATCAAAGTGTGACAGTAACTCTTGCAACTGAGAGCATCTGCAACTACATTAGCTTTTCCCGGATGATAGTGAATTTCTAGGTCATAGTCCTTGATCAACTCTAGCCATCGGCGTTGCCTCATATTCAAATCTTCTTGAGTGAAAAAGTACTTCAAGCTCTTGTGATCGCTGTAGATATCACACTTGTTGCCTATCAAGTAGTGTCTCCAGATCTTTAAGGCATGCACAACTGCTGCTAACTCAAGATCATGGGTTGGGTAACAGTTATCGTGTTTTTTCAACTGTCGAGACGCATATGCTATCACTCTTCCATTTTGCATCAATACACAACCAAGTCCTTGACGGGATGCATCACAATAGACTACGAAATCTTTGCTGATATCAGGCAATGCTAGCACAGGAGTTGTGGTAAGCTTCTCTTTCAATTCCTGGAAGCTTTGTTCGCACTCGGGCGTCCATTCAAACTCCTTAGTCTTCTTCAGGAGGTTGGTCATTGGACGGGCTATCTTGGAGAAGTTCTCAATGAATCGGTGATAATATCCAGCCAATCTCAAGAAACTTCTGACTTCTATCACATTACGGGGTTGATCCCAATCTTTCATAGCTTCAATCTTGGCCGAGTCAACTACGACACCTTCAGCTGATAATACATGGCCTAAGAAGGCAACTTCCTGTAGCCAAAATTCACATTTACTGAACTTTGTGTAGAGCTGATGTTGTGCTAATTTCTCAAGCACGGTTCTCAGATGATGTTCATGTTCTTCGGCGGTGGGTGAATAAACAAGAATGTCATCAATGAATACTACCACAAACTTATCCAGATCATCCATGAAAACCTTATTCATCATGTTCATGAAGTATGTGGGAGCATTCGTGAGTCCAAAGGACACCACGGTGAATTCAAACTGCCCATAACTAGTTACGAAAGCTGTCTTTGGGATGTCACTCTCTCGAATCTTCATCTAATGATAGCCAGATCTGAGATCAATCTTGGAGAAATACTTGGCACCTCGAAGTTGATCATCGATTCTTGGCAAAGGGTACTTGTTCTTAATGGTGACTGCATTCAAGTTCCGATAATCAATGCACATTCTCATTGAGCCATCCTTCTTCTTAACAAACAGAATAGGGGATCCCTAGGGTGAAGCACTGGGTCTAATATACCCCTTCGAGATGAGCTCATCAAGCTGTTTCTTGAGCTCGGCTAGTTCATCAACTGACATGCGATAGGGTCTCTTGATAATGGGTCCTGTTCCCAGCAAAAGATCAATGATGAACTCTACATCATGGTCTGGTGGCATACCCGGTAATTCTTCAGGGAATACATCGGGATAGTCTCTGACCACAGGCACATCATGAACTGTCTTCTCCTCTTTCTATGATTCTGAACTCGCTTTAAGGGCACATAGGATAGAGGTGGACTTTCCAGACTGGGGTTCACATCTAATGACTTGGCCTAATGGGTGGGTCACTTGGACGTATCTAGGTGAACATGATATGATACCTCGGTGAATGGTTAGCCAATCCATACCTAGGATGACATCTAGGTTTATAGAAGGTAACAGGGTTAGGTCGGCTTTAAAGATAAGACCCTCAATGGTAAGACTCACTCCCTTACAGATGTGGGTGCACTTTAGGTCTCCTAAAGGTGAGCTGGTGATGATAGGCTTTCCACGTGGGGTTACAGGTAGGTCATGCTCTCATGCAAACTTGGATGATATGTAAGAACAAGTTGCTCTAGAGTCAAATAGAACTGATGCAGTATTGTCATTAACTAAAAACATACTATACACCATGTCAGGGGTAGCCTGTGCTTCCTTGGCGTCCAGATGGTTAAGACATCCACGGTTAGCAGATCCCTTGAACTAAGACTTCTGAGCAGCTGAGTTCTATGGGCACTTAGCGGCTTTGTGACTTGGTTGGCCACAAGCGAAGCAGGTGAAAGGCATACCGCCTGTAGGGGTTGGTTTGGGTGCCTTCCAGTTTCCAGTGCTTGGTGCTGAGCGGTTCTATGCTGGGCGTTCATTCATAGAGCGGGAACAGTTGAAATGGTCCTGAGTGTTGCGGTCCTGAGCATAACAGTCCCGGGTGTAACGATCCTGAGCAGGGTGGGAGTATTTGGTGGTGTAGCCTCCACTACCCCTACTCGATCTAGGGTTGTCATCCCTGTTGTGGCGAGAGCGTTCCCTAGGTGGTGCATCTCTGTGGAACCTCTTGCGATCATGGCCACGGAAGGACTCCTTAGGCTTACGCTTCCTCTCCTTGTACTCCTCTCCAGCTTCAGCACATTCCTTCTTGATCTGGATGCAGTGATCCACCAGAGCATGCAACGTGCTACTCTTAATACCACCAAACTTCAGCTTGATGTGTGGGTTAAGTCCCTTATGGTAATAGTACAACTTCTCCTTCTCAGAGTTCACAACATAGGAAGGTGCATAGCGTAGAAGATTGGTGAAACGAGTAGTGTACTCAGTCACCCTGTCCTTTCCCATCTTGATGTTGCGGAACTCCTCAACTTTGGCCTCCATGATACCCTTGGGAATGTGATACTCAGTGAATGCTTCGACGAACTCATCCCATGAGATGTTGGTAGGGTCCTCATGGGAATCACTAAAACTGTCCCACCAGGCACGTGCTGCACCTATGAGTTGGTGTGCGGCAGCTCCAACACACTCATCGTCGGTGAAAGTAGTGAGATCAAGCTTCTTCTCCATCTCCTTGAGCCAATCATCGGCCACAAGTGGGTCAGGGTCGGTGCCATCATAGGTAGGTGGCCTTAGCTTCAGAAATCCTTCTAGCTTCCTTTGGAAGTCATTCTACTAGCCTCCCTAGCGACGGTTTGCTCTGTTAACAAGAGCTGCAAGAAGTTGGGTCTGTTGTGCCATCACCTTTGCCAGGTTCGGTGGTGGTGGTGGCAGAATGTTCTCCTCAGGCGGCGGGGTATTCTCCAGGTTGAAGGGTATCCCTCCACGTCCATGGCCATGGCCACGGCCACGGTTGTTGCCACCACGCCCCCCATTTGGTTCGACTGGTTTGGGGGTGGGCGCACGTCCATGGTTCATTAGGCGATCAGATCGGCGGTTCGACATCGGCAACACGGATCATAAGAATCTTAGTGTTTGTGCCATAAGTGCTTATAATTTAGTATGGTTACATGATTTTGACGATTTAAAGAAAAACATTTATTCTATCCAACACTCATTACAAAGAAGCAATAAGGTCCATAAAATGCAATAATATCCAAAACATTTATTACATGGGTTTTATTACATAGCGTCATCTCTAGTGGCTACACTTGGAGACTCACGAGAATCATACTACGCATAGTGTCTCATATTACATCTCATAAGGGGTACATCATGGGGTACAACTTATGGAAGCCACTGACATGACTCATGACCACGCAGGGTCATCTACTCTAACTCGTACACCGCAGCTGGGATACGACTGTTCTCGATCTCGATCTCCTCATCAGACTTGTGAAGTCGGGACACGTACTTCAAGGCCTCGGCGAGCTCCTCAGTAGGCTTGGCTCCAGGTAGGGTAGGGCAGGCATCTAGGTTGAGGCGAGTCGGGGCTAACTCAAACTCCTCTATCCTAGGCTTCGTCTTGCTGCGAATCTCCTTGGGTAGCTGATCCCACATACCCTTCATCTCCCTAAGGCGCTTCTTGTCAGACTTCTGCCAAGCCTGCCATGTCCTCTCACACTTGTCCTGTAGGTACTTATTCTGCCTGAGTGCCTCGATCAGGTGACCCCGGTTGTGAACGACCTTCTTCCTGAACTCCTCTAGATCCTGAGTCATGGTCTTGTTTCGAGATTGGATTTTTAGCATATCAATCCCCTTGGACCTCTCTCTGTCTCCTCTGCGGTTGAACTCGGCCTTCTTGTCGTCCAACTCTCTCTGCAACTCCAAGACCTTGCTATCGAGGTAGCAGTTCCTGTTGCCTAGGTCGGTGGCTTTGTCCTGTAAGTCTACGATCTCGGTTCTGTGGACTTCTTCACAATGGTTGAGCTCGTCCTGTAGCTTGGCAACTGTCTCAAGTAGACTAGCTCACTCCTGTACTCCCTACGAGTCTCGCTCCTGGTACTCCCACAGAAGGGCCTAGTCTTGACATCTCCTCTACTCCAGCTGGGTCACATACCTATCCTGCTCTAGTAGGTGGATAGCCGAGACACGAAGGCATCTGTCCTCCTCGGCAAAGATAACTCTACCGGCTATGAAACTCTACTCACTAGGGGTAAGGCTAAGGTCAAGGGCCTGGGGAAGTAGGTGGAACTCTGTCGTCTTCAGGTGCTCATAGTGGTCCCTCATCACTCTGCGAAGTGCCTTATGTGAGATAGCTTGCAGTCCCTCCTCGACTGTGTCCTCTATAGTCAACTCGGTGAAAGCTGGGACAGAAGGTAAGGTAGTGCTAGCTAGGAACTCGACTGAGGTGACAATCGGTCCTTCGATTCCTCCTTCCTGAGCTGGCTTCCCGGTGCAGGTGACCTTGACAAGCTTATCGGGGACTCCTAATGTGACGAGAACTCGGCAGAGGGTTTGTGCAAAACCCCTGAGCTCATGTAGGTCGAAGGTAAGCTTGGCGTGGTCCAGAGGTAGCGGTCCTAGAGGCGGCCAGTCGATGTTCGTTGCCATCTGCATGTTTTAAGGAATAGGTGTTAGCAGGTCAATAATAGATAAGCCTTGCATAAGAGTAAATGCAGGGTCGGTATATAACCGAAAGAAGGGTTGTTCACGTCCTATTCTATCGTCCATTTCTAAGGGTTTCGTCCTATGGTCAAGTATGGCTCTGATACCAACTGAAGCAACCTGATTTCCGTGAAGGGAAAACCATAGAGTCGAAGTGTAATAAGACCATTGTAGATCATATTACCCAAATTTCCAATCGAATACCACATCCATACAACTATAATATCAGAGTACAAATAGTGCAGAATTACATAATTTATTACATCGCCGCATTGGCGGAATCAAAAGTAGCATTCATTCAGAATAGCTCGAAGATAAGATTGCCAAAACTAGAGCGTAGGAACGAACCCCTCAACCATCAAACTCCTCAGAGCTATACTCCTCAGCAGAACCTATGTGCCAAAATTTATCAGTATGATTTGTACTGGCCACTCCCACCCTATGAGCATTGCTTTGTGGAAATTGGATGCAAGTGGGATATAATCAAAAGGAACCTACAAGGCTGGGGTTTCCTATGTTTTAGCATATTAAGTACATAATAATAGTTGGTCAAGTTTTAACACCATTCCCACACATTCCACCCCATTCCCTTTCTAGAGCCAGGTTTTGATCCTGGGATCGATATACCTCCATCTCCATACCATCACCATACCATCACCATACCATCGCTCAGTCGATAGGCCAACTCCCTCTCGGCACTGTCTCAAGGCCTGTAGCCCCTGGCTATGACCGACACTCTCTCACGGGGGAAGAAGAGAAGGACTCATCTCACTATCTAGTTTAAGCGAAACCCAGGAATGGTCCATAGCTGATAGGTTGGCACATGTATCGATCCATCAACCATACACTCTGCAGAGGTTTTACATAACCACAAGATCTGCCTTCTTCGCTGACCGTCATCAACTGGGCTGATTCCGGCCGCTTGCTAGCCTAGGATAATGCCACTCTACCATTCAGCCCTGGTACACCCCAAGTCTAGTCTGGGGCGGCTGAAACTGTGAGTCATGAGCCGAGTCCACAAGGTCTCCATGAAGTCTCGGAAGGGTGTGGGGGAATCCTCCGCGCCCCGTACCTCCTTACACTATCCGCTATCAACCTAGCAGTAGTGGCAATATCCTACCAAGTAGTCTGGCCATCCCGCACCATATAGGGCGAGTGGTATGTAAGGCTTCCCGGTGAATCTGAGTACTAGTAAGTCCTTAGGGATGACCAAGCCAGAATGTCTCCATCGGTGTTTCCATTTATCGTGCCACCACAGCACCTCCATCCTGGGCTCCTTCCATCATAGGTTCACACCCAGGACCACCTCATATACCATTTACCCACCATAGGTATCCATTCTAGGGGTGCCCAGGTAGCACCCCATGGAAAGACTTGCCCTAGGCTCGTTGTATACTCCAACTTGGTCGACACAACCCTCACCCTCCACATACCCATGTCACACACGCAGCACTCTCCCCATAGTCTAGATAACACCAGTTTCCACCATGCATTAATGTAGTATAAGCGTAGTAGAAGTATAAGCAATGAAATATAGCAGTAAGCGTGTGTCTAGCCTAATAGCAGGGTATGCAAGGGTAAGGTTGCGTCAAGGTAGAGGCCATCAAGTAAGCATACTACCATGCAAGTCCTATCATAGTATGATTATAACAGTAGAGTAAAGCAATAGCAGTTCTATATTAGCCATGCATAATAGGTGCTATGAGATTGGGTGGGATGTGGCACCTTCAGTGAAGTCGTCTTCGTACTCCTCATGGTACTCACGATCCTCGTCCGTCTGGTTCTCCTCCGAGTCTGCATACGATCAAATTATAGTCGTGTTAGCGACGTTTATAGAATAGCACAAAGAAGCAACGAAAATTCAAAAGAGCCAAATGCACTCAAACATGGGTTCATTGCATAAAGTTCGATTTTAGATGAATTTTGGTCCTGGTTTCATATTTTTCTGAGGTCGTATGAATTAGTTATGAATTTCTGAAGTTTGAATCATTTCTGAAATGGGAAAAAGGCTGAATTAATCCTGGGCTGACACGTGTCACACTGTGACTGGTCCACGTGGCATGCTGACATCAGTATGACGTCAGCATGATGTCATTATCTCGATTTTGAGCTGACAGGGGGTCCCGCATGGCGGTGTCACTGATATGTGGCCCCGGTCAACGGTCAACTTTGACCAGTCAATGGTCAATACAAGCCGCGCCTCGACTGGGCTGGTTGGGCTGGATACGGGCTGGGCTTTGCCTGCCCTGTGGCGTGCTCTGGTGTGGCCACATCGTCATACTGGGCCACTAACGGGCTGTGGTCCACGGGCGTAGGTGAGGCACGGTTCATGGTGAACCTATCTGCGTTGGTCCATAGACCGTAGAGCCGGTCTATGAAGGACTTGGTCCACTTACTCCTTCCCAGGGTTTGGTTCACGTGCATGATGTGGTCGTGGTCGGAGCTGCTCGGTGGAGCTGCTCGGGACGTGGTCGGCGTGGTCATGGTCGGCGAGGTCGTGGTCGGAGCTGCTCGGTGGAGCTGCTCGAGACGTGGTCAGCGTGGTCGTGGTCGGTGAGGTCATGGTCAGAGCTGCTCGGTGGAGCTGCTCGGGACATGGTTGGCGTGGTTGACGAGGGGAAAATCCCCTTTTCTTCCCAGACGGGGCTCCTGTCGGTGGTGAGGTCTCCGACGAGCCTCACAGGCGGTACTAGCGTCTGATTAGGGTAAGCGATAGCTTCCCCAAGCCTTGACGAGTGCAGTGGTGGGGTCTAGGTGGCGGCTGGGGCCTCCTAGGGTTCTGGCCATGGTGAACGGTGGCGTGAGTTCGTCGGTGTGCATGGATAGGGCTGTAGTGGTAGCGAGAGCCCAGTTGGAAGAGTGTGTGAGCTCCACGGTGCTTCTACAGCCATGGTGGGCATGTTGGAGGAGCTCCTGGTACTCCTAGTGGCTCCGGCCATGGTGGTGGGGGCAAAACAGAGGTGGTGGCGCTCCGACGAGGTGCAGTGCGGCAACGTTGGGCTGTAGTGGGCTTCTTCCTCGACTATGGTGAGCGTGGTGTGTCTCTCATCATGGCGGAACCAGTCGGGTGTTAACGTTGCCTTTACCATGATGTAGAGAACGCGGTGGTCTCGCCATGGTTGTGCTCTCGGCCATGGTGAGTGTGTCCATGCAGGTGCGCTCCTGCTCCGATGTACAACGTCATGGCTGGGTCCTCCTTTTTGGCTGATGGCAGCACGCACGGCGCGTCCTAGGTCTCGGCAAGCGTGGCCATGGCGGTCTCCCTAGCTAACCAGTTGGTCTAGGCCGGAGCTCGAAGCTTTAGCAAGGTTTCGATCTTGGCGGTGCACGTTCCATTTGGCTAGGGAGGTGGTCTCAGCAAGATGGTTCACCGTAGGGTTCATGGTGGTAGGATGGTGGTGCAGTGGCGAGGCGAGGTCGTGATGAGGCGATGCAGTGCCGTGCTAAGCAGCTATGTCGCTGTAGCTGATCGGGGTGGCGCTCCTGGCTCCGGCAAGGTCCTCCCCGCCGTGGCTTCCTTCTCCTCCTTGCTTCTCCCTCCTCCCTCTCTCTCGACTTGACGCTATGTGGTGCTGTGCCACCAACGACGGCGGCGAACGGGCTAAGGGTTAGGGCTCACAGACGTTGGCTTTTATAGCCGAGCTCCTAGGGCTCCAATGGCGGACTGCGATCGGGCGGTGGTGATACGTGCAGCGCATCCGACGGCCCACGTGTGGTAGCATAGGCATGGCGCAAGGGGAACAAGGTCATGTGATTTGCGTGACCCTAGGCCTATGCCTGCCACGCTGGTCGGCTCCCGGTCGCGTGGTGGAGAATGCGTGGGTGAGAGGAAGAAGATGCTACTGTGCTGACAAGCGGGGTCTGGTCGTTAGGCGCTTGGCGCGATGTGGCTGCATGCTGCGCGTGATGGCTGACGAGCGGGCTCAGCTTGTCAGCGGCTGTGTGCGTGCGGGCAGCGATGCTAGGCTGGCTTCGTGGGCTATGCGCGTGAAAGGACAGGCGAGGCTGGTCGCAAGGCCGAGCAGGCCTGGGCTACTGCTGCCCCTTCTTCTTTCCTTTCTCTTTTATTTGTTGCCAATTTGGTTAGGGTTTATCATAATGTTAAGTAAGTTAGTTAAATATCACATAAGGCAAGAGAATCCAAATCACAAGTGGGATTAAGGATGCATGCATGATTTATTTATTTAGGAATTTAATTACACATGTGGCATAAAACCAAACTATACTTATGATCTTAACCTAGTTGGGTCACATCCAATCCAAAACTAGGGTTAGGCTTCTACATATGTCACTCAACATCACATAGGGCTAACACAAAAATTTTGTAGTTGTGATTTTTGGTGTGTGGATTTTTGGGTTGTTACAACAGTGGCCTCAACATCATGTACGCCAAAATGCTCGACTTCATGGGCATCGACTGATCGCACGTCCGATCGACTAGAGTGCCTTTCCATGGCATCGTGCCTAGAAAGCAGGCCGTGCCACTTGGGTAGATCAATCTACCCGTCACCTTTGGGGATCTGACCAATTATAGGATGAAGACCCTTACCTTCAAGGTGGTTGGATTCCACAAAACCTACCACGCCATCCTAGGACGTCTATCCTACGTGAAGTTCATGGTCATCCCCAACTACACCTATCTAAAGCAGAAGATGCTAGGACCGTGTGGGGTCATCACCATTGGCACATCCTTCATGCACACCTACAAGTGCGAGGTCGAGTGCTATGAACACGCCGTGGCAATCATCACCTCCAAAGGAGCTTGTGGCCATCAGGAAGGAGGTCACCGAAGAAGCACCTGACCCCAAACGGTCGACCGGGTCTTTTGAGCCTGTAGAGGGCACCAAGGAGGTCCTCATAGACCCCAATAGCTCTAAGGGCAAGGTGGTGCACATTAGCACCACACTTTCCTCAAAATAGGAAAGCGCGCTTGTTGGCTTCCTCCACGCCAACAGAGACATCTTTGTGTGGAAACCCTCAGACATGCTAGGCATTTCGAGAGAAGTCACTGAGCATGCCTGAAGATTAGGCCAGGCTCCAATCCAGTGAAGTAGAGTCTACGTTGCTTCGATGAGGAGAAGCGTAGGGCCATCGGCGAGGATGCTGTGAAGCTTTTGGCGGTAGGATTCATCAAGAAAGTATACCACCCTGAGTGGTTAGCCAATCCTATTTTTGTATGAAAGAAGAGTGGGAAATGGAGAATATGTGTTGACTACACAGGTCTCAACAAAGCATGTCTAAAGGATCCATTTCCTTTGCCATGCATAGACCAAGTAGTTGACTCGACCTTAGGGTGTGAAACCCTTTGCTTCCTTGATGCGTACTTCGGGTACCATCAGCTCGTGATAAAAGAGTCCGACCAGCTCGCGACATCTTTCATCACCCCCTTCGGATCGTTCTGCTATGTCACGATGCTGTTTGGTCTGAAGAACACTAGGGCTACGTACCAACGCTATAAGCTCAAGTGTTTCAGGGACCTCACTGGGCGAACCATTGAGGCCTACATGGACGACATCATAGTCAAGTCCAAATGGGCTGACCAGGTCATAGCTGATCTAGAGCAGACCTTAGTGAAACTCTGAGCGAACGACATTAAGCTCAACCCTAAGAAATACATTTTTGGGGTCTCGGGGGTTATGCTGCTGGGTTTCATCGTCTCCGAGCATGGCATCAAAGCCAAACTAGAGAAGATCTCAACCATCATAAGGATGGGTCCAATTCAGAACATAAAGGGGGTACAACGAGTTATAGGGTGCCTCGCTGTGCTCAGCCACTTCATCTCACGCCTCGGTGAATGAGGTCTCCCCCTCTACCAGCTCCTAAAGAAGGTTGTCTGCTTTGAATGGACGCCTGAGGCTCAGGAGGCACTTGACATGGTCAAGCAGCTTCTGACGAGGGCCCCGATCTTGGTCCCTCCGACCGATGGGGAACAACTTCTGCTCTACATCACGGCCACCACGCAAGTGGTCAGCGCTTCCCTAGTGGTAGAGCGGGAAGAGGAGGCACACGCCCTTAAAGTGCAGCGTCCCATGTACTTCATTAGCGAGCTCCTATCCAATTCCAAGACCCGCTACCCCCAAATCTTGAAGCTCCTATACGCTGTCCTTATCACCAAGAAGAAGTTGCACCACTACTTTGAGTCACACTCGATGACGGTCGTGACATCCTTCCCCCTCGTCGAGTTCATCGAAAACTAGGATGCCACAGGAAGAATCAAGAAGTGGGCACTCGAGCTAATGGGTCAAGGCATTTCATATGCCTCCCGGACGGCCATCAAGTCCCAAGTGCTGGCTGATTTCATTACAGAGTGGACCGAGGTCCAAATGCCGACAGCAGTCGTCGACCAGGAATACCGGACGATATACTTTGATGGATCGCTGACGAAGAAAGGTACCAGGACAGGGCTGGTTTTCATTTCACCCCTTGGGGTACGCATGAGGTACATGGTTCACATCCATTTCCCCTCCTCCAACAATGTGGCTGAATATGAGGCACTCATCAACAGCCTGCGCATCACCATCGAGTTAGGTATCCGATGCCTCAACGTCTAAGGCGACTCCCAGCTGGTCATCGACCAAGTCATGAAGGAGTCAAGCTACCACAACACCAAGATTGTTGTGTACTACCGAGAAGTCCACTAGCTAGAGGATAAGTTCGACAGTCTTGAGCTCAATCACATCCCAAGGCATCTCAATGAGGAGGCCGACGCGCTGGCAAAAGCGGCGTCCAATCGAGGCCGGTGCCAATGGGCATCTTCTCCAGTGATCAGCACAAGCCCTCAGTCTACTACAAAGAGCTAAAACAAGCCAGTGATAGCCCCCCTGCCCTAGGTTCAGGGGCTAACCAGCCGTCGGCTCCATCCGACCCTAAGGTCATAAAGCTTGACGAGGATCCAGTGATAGAGCCCAACCCTCTAATTGACTAGAGGACACCTTACCTTGACTACCTCCTCCGTGAGGCGCTGTCGACGGACAAAATGAAGGCTCGGTGGCTCATGCATCATGGCAAGTCCTTTGACCTTATAGATGGTGAACTCTACATGTGAAGTCACACCAGGATCCTGTAGCGTTGCATCCCCACCGAACAAGGGAGGCGGTTGCTGAGTGATATCCACGGTGGGGTCTGTGGACACCATGCCACGCCTAGAACCCAAGTCAGAAATGCATTCCAACTGGGCTTCTACTGGCTAGCTACATTAGCCGACGCTGAACAGATTGTGCGCACATACGAAGGGTGTCAATACTATACTCGGCAGACCCATCTGCCGGCCCAAGCACTCTAGATGATCCCCATCACATGGCCGTTCATGGTCTAGGGTCTCGATCTAGTCGAATCTCTCAAGACAACATCTAGGGGCTATATGCACTTGCTTGTCACTATAGACAAGTTCACAAAGTGGGTAGAGGCTCGACCAATCTCCATGATCAAGTCCGAGCAAGCCGTGCTATTCTTCCTTAACATCGTCCATCGCTTTGGGGTCCCGAACTCGATCATCACGGACAATGGCATGCAGTTCACTAGAAAGAAGTTCCTCCAGTTCTATGATAAATACCACATCCATGTTGATTAGGTTGCTATGGCGCACCCCCGCACAAACGGGCAGGTCAAGCGCATAAACGACATGGTCCTATAAGGCCTTAAGCCTAGGATCTTCAACCGGTTGAACAAGTTTGGTGGATGATGGGTCGTAGAGCTTCCTGCGGTGCTCTGAAGCCTGAGGATGACCCTAGCCGGGCCATCAGCTACACACCATTCTTCATGGTCTATGGTTCTGAGGCTATCCTCCCGACCGACCTTGATTATGGAGCACCAGGGTCAGGGTGTACGATGAATAGGGATCCGAGGCATCCCTCAAGGATGCTGTAGACTAGCTAGATGAAGCGTGCAACATCGCCCTCCTCTGCTCGACCAAGTACCAGCAAGCGTTGCACCAGTACCATAGCCATCAAGTGTAGGGTCAGGCCTTCAACGTCGGGGACCTAGTGCTCCATCTCGTCCAGAGCAAGAAGAACCGCCACAAGCTCTCTCCACCGTGGGAGAGACCGTACGTCATCGCTGAAGTGCTCCGACCTAGACAACGAGGTCTTCATCAATGCCTAGAACATCGAGCAGCTATGCCTCTTTTACCCTTAATATACGCATGCTTTTTCTTATCAGTTTTTGCTATTGACTCCCTAATCTTTTGTGACACCTGACCCCAGCAACGGCGAGGGGTCAGGACTCACTCGGGGGCTAATAAGAGCGTATCTGGTGGACATTCTCTACACCCGACCCTTTCTCACATTAAGACCCAGAAGCGAGGTTTGTAGAAACAAACATTGAGTAAAACTGGTCAGACTACGAGAAACCTATGCCCCAGCGGCTATGGCGCCTTTGCTCACCAGCGTTATTAGAGTTTTTTCTACACCCCAAGCTTTTTAGCCTTGACTAAGGAAAGTGTCAGCGCACGTTTAAGAGTATATCCACCTAGCAAACATTTTCTGTGCTCGACCCTCTCTAATGCTGAGACCTAGAAGCTAGGGTTGTGGAAACAAAGTCTAAGTAAAACTAGTCGGACTGCGAGAAACCTACGCCTCGGTGGCTACGACGTCTTTGCTCACTAGCATGATCAGAGTTTGTGTCGATAGAATATTGCCGACAGTCTTCCGAGGGGTATCCCACGAGGGTAGATTGATTGGTAGAGGAGCGCGAGATCAAGAACAAGAAAGCAACAGAGACACACGAGTTAGACAGGTTTAGGCCGTCAGTATGACGTAATACCCTACTCCTATGGTCTATTGGTTTGTATTAGCTATCGTATGATATGCTATGATTTTAGAGGGGGTCCCTGCCCGCCTTATATAGTTAGGAAGTAGGGTTATAAGTCGGTTAGATCTGAGAGATAACCAAAAAGTAATAACTGATTACAGGAATCTTGGGATCATACATATCCTAACAGATCTCGTAGTATCTTCAGGATATCTTCCCAATGTCTTGCGGAAGGCGCCGAGCAGAGTCATTCCTCGCAAGGCTTCTTCTTGTGGGCTGGGCCACCCCTAGGGGCGCAACCCATGTGGTCTACCATGGGTATCCGGGGTCGTACCCCCACAGCTAGTCCTCGAGCGCCTTGTACCCATTGTGCAATGCCGTCTTGAGCTTGTCCGAGCAGGTGCGAACCAAAGCCGAGTAGTCCAACTCATGGTCCGACCACCGTGATGAGTCACCGAGCAGCTGTGAGCAGTTGGCGAGCAGCATGCATCATAGCCGAGCAGCGTGGACCATCGTCGAGCAGCATGCCCCGAGCATGGCTTGCCATAAGGGTGTAAGGAGCTCAAGTCTAGAATTGAAAATTTCCTCTTAGTGGACCAAGTGTGCCCACTTAGAGTCCAACCACAAGGAAAGGAGATAATCTTTTTCGTATTCTAGAGTAACAGAGTCTTCCAAAAAAATCAAGCACATTCACCGCAAGGTGAAGTGTGCCCACTTAGTCCCCGAGCCTGATAGTAGATGGCGTAGTCATGTGGTGC
Organism: Miscanthus floridulus; assembly: GCF_019320115.1. Classification (NCBI taxonomy): domain Eukaryota; kingdom Viridiplantae; phylum Streptophyta; class Magnoliopsida; order Poales; family Poaceae; genus Miscanthus; species Miscanthus floridulus. Next base: position 97,681,176 of record NC_089582.1, on the reverse strand, counting down.
CAGGGTCCAAAGTAGAAGAAATAACAGATGACTGACTGAGCAGTCAGCCAGTCCCCGGGCGTAGCTCCGAAACAAGACGAAACACATTCACCGCAAGGTGAAGTGTGCCCACTTAGTTTCCGAGCCTGACAGTAGGTGACATAGTCATGTGGTGCCAGGGTCCAAAGTAGAAGAAATAACAGACGATCGGCTGAGCAGTCAGCTAGTCCCTGGGCGTAGCTCCGAAACAAGACGAAACAAATTTACCGCAAGGTGAAGTGTGCCCACTTAGTCCCTGAGCCTGATAGTAGGTGACGTAGTCACATGGTGCCAGGGTCCAAAGTAGAAGAAATAACAGACGACCAGCCGAGCAGTCAGCCAGTCCCTGAGCTGCAAGTGGATATACTAGAGCAATCAAACCATGGCGAAAAAATCGGAGTAACGGCTGTACAGTAACGGTTACTGAGCCTCGATAAATTGTGGAGAAATCAGCGATTATTTAGTGAGTAACAACAAACAGCAGCGATAAATGAATGACGTGGGCTATGGTTACGTGAAAGCCCAGGTTGCGGCCCATTAAACCGTGTTGGAGAATTCGGAGCAGCGTAGATCGCGGGAACAGTTCCCAAAAACCCTCGGATGCAAAAAGGGTGGTGAAGTGCTTTATAACTGCGCCGCCATAGTCCCCACTCCTACCCTTGCCACTTCATCTTTCTCCAATACTCCCGCATTTCCAGATTCATAGGCACATCTGCCTCCACCGCCAAACCCTAATCGAAATCTAAAGGATGGCACCGAAGAAGGGTGCCGTGAAATCAAAGAAGACGAGCCCAAAGAAAGCTGGCACCGAGGCTCGGAGGGATGAGGAGTGGGTGCCGTCGCGCACTAGAGAGGCAGAACTGAATAGACTAGTTGAGGCAGGCATTCTTCCTGACCGCACGACCATCGGATGGTGGCCGGCCCTCGGTGAGCCCTTTCCAACACCTCATTCCGATGAAGTTGTGGTATTTGAAGATTACTTTTGGCGTGGGTTGGGATTCCCTATTCATCCATTCCTTAGGGATTTGTTGGAGCTATGGGTAGTCAGTTTGTGCAATCTCCACCCAAATACCATTCTTCACATCTCTATCTTTATCCACTTCTGTGAGGCATTCCTTGGTATCCTTCCCCACTTCAACCTTTTCCATTATCTATTCTAGCTGAAGAAGAGAGGCAGTGGTGGTTCCAAGGTGGTCGACGGAGTATACCTTCAACTGCGTGATGGAATGGCAGGTGAATATCTTACTGTGCCACTAAACACATCATTGAAAAACTAGAACACAAGGTGGTTCTACATAAGGCAGACTGACCCAGCCATCCGCTGTGACCCTGATCACATCCTGAAGAACCAAAAGAGCTAGTCGGAGATGCCTAGAAACGCTTTTATGGACCAAGTGAAAGAGCTTCTTGACTTAATCCGAGGTGTGAATATCAATGGCGGATTGGTAGCAGTGAGTTTTATATCGCGCCGCATTCAACCCTGCAAGGAGAGAGCCCATCCTACCTTTGAATTCAAAGGGAAAACTAATGGTACCTGGGAGAAACCGGATATGCTATTGAAGGAGGTTATCGAAGAGCGAGCTGTAGAGCTGTTCACTTTGCATGTCTTGTTCAACATGCCAGGGTATTCAAAACCCTTTAACTACAGTAACCAGCCACCCTAGGTAAACATCTTAGCATTATGTTCCTAATGCTTTTAATCTGTCGCCATTTCCAAACATCTAGACTCATTCACCTATAAAAAGATCCACTCGCAGGATAGAGCCATATACTTTTCGGGTGTACCGAGGAGTGAATGGCCGACGGGAGTAGACAGCCAACGACCGCCATAGCCTGAAGAGGTGGGCTAAGCACCTCATCAGATAGTGCGTCCCCAATATCAAAGAAAATCTATGGGAAAAGGCTAGTGGTAGATGAGCTGGCTCAGAAGAGGAGAAAGACAGCGGGCACCGCTTCCTACAAACCGGGCGACATCTCGCTTGGTGATGACCAGGCTACTCAACCACGAAGGACTGTAGTGTTGGAGTGGTCTGACGATGATGAAGACCTGACAGCGCGTCTGCTGAGCACCAAGGAGCCACCGCTCCGCGCTGAAGTCCCGGTTCAGAGAGCGAAAGAGATTCCTACACAACCGACGATGGAAGTCCTAGCGGTGCAGACGACCGGAGTCCTCGAGCAACAAATGGGAGTAACCTCGGAGCAGCATGTGGAGAGGGCTCCAGAACACCAAATGGTTCAGCGGTCTTTTGTAGAAGAGCGGGAACCTCCCCAGTAGAGCACTGAGGCGGACCACATAGCTGCACCTAGAGGATTAGGTAGGTATCGCCGGTTCAAGAAGTTGAACCAGAAGACCAAACCGTGAGTATATTTGTCTTGTAGTAGTAATGTTGTTCCTTGACCTCTTTTGAATACCAACAAGCCGACATTATGCAGAGCAACGCCGAGGACCGCACCCATGGTAGAAACAAAACCAACTGCTCCCATCTCGGAGTCCCCAAGTGCGCGGCAACCAGAAGAGAGGTCAGCTGCCGTTGCCGACAGACCCAGCGATGGCAAACCATTGGCGCAAACAACAGGTGCGTCGGCGACAACGACCGAGGCTATGACAGAAACTGTCGATACTTTGGGAGTGGAAGCTGCAGCTACTGTTGATGCGCCGGAGGCTAGGGAAGCAACTCCGACGATGGCCGAGGAGCAAATTGTACCGCCCGTAGCGACGCCAGAAATGGTCGGAGCCGCTGTCCGGCCACAGAGCCCCCCAGTGGTGCCTCAAGCGATGGTGGAAGAGGACAAGGTTGAGGAGATCGAGCGAGCCAAACCTCAACCCTAGTCCATCCGGATTATCCAAAAACATGGGGAAGAAGTGGTAATTATCGAGGAAGAAAACACCACCAAGGAGATGAAGAGGCTGAGATCTGCGGTAGCTGGAGTAATGACTCAAATTGAGGTTAGTACTACAACTATAATATTAATAAATGGTGTTGGAGATCGAAGTTCATCACTGGCATTATACATCCATAGGGTATGAAGTGTACAGCCGAGCAGCGGCATCAACTGATAAAGAGGATGGAGCCCCTTGCCGAAGAGAACAAGAAACTCCAGGAGGCAATGAACCTATATGAGAAGAACATCCAGATAGCCCGACACGAGTGAGACCTTGTAGAGTCCAATTCACGGGACCTAGAACATCAGAAGGGGGTTCTATCCGAGTAGTTGGCAGCTACAACCGAGCAGCTACAAAGGAAATCTGATCAGCTGGCAGCTGCATTCGAACAGCTATAGAAGAAAACCGGGCAGTTGGCCGTTGCGTCAGAACAACTAAAAAATGCTTCCGACCAGTTGGAAAAGAAAAACCAGCAGCTGAAAAGCTTAACCGATCAGAACACAAGTATGATTATCGGTGAATATACTTTGTATTTGGTTGAACAACCATCTTTTAGGTGATAACTATTTTGCTTGCAGAGCGAGATGCGGAGCTCGGCCAGCTTCGCAAGACCGTCGAGCAAATCCAATAAGAGAAAGCAAAATAGTCAGAGCGAGCAAACAAACTGGTTGAGGAGCTAAAAGGTGAATACCTCCTGGCTGGAATTACTGCTGAAGTATTTTTCTGGTATGACGGAATATTGTAACGCTTGTAGGTTATCGCCGTAAAGCCAAGGCACAATTCGATGTGCTGGTGCAGGAAGCCCAGGTCCAAAAAGAAAACTTCAATGGTTTAGTTACTGCAATAAAACCAGTGCTGGACTGCGTCGACCCAGAAATGGCACTTGACTTGATGGTAGGAGGCAAGGGTCAGATACCATCGTCCAAAGGTGCAAGGCAGTGTGGGAGAATTTCAAGATCTTCAACCGTGACGCCATTATGACCGTTGCTGCTCATGTCCTCGTGGTTGTTCGGTCCCACTACCCAACCATTGACATTCAGTCGATAGGGGGTGGTTTCGTCGAAGGACTGAGCGATGCGGAGACCCAGAAGCTGGAGGATGAGGTGGAGGACGCAGCGAAGAAACTGGCCAGCGACATAGATCTGTTTGGTGAGACGGATGGCAGTGACGTAGCCCAATGATCTGCTTGGCTGATATCATCTGTAATTTCTGCGCAATGCAATTAGAACGCATGAAAGCGCAAGAACACTTATATATATGATAAATGTTATAAAGTGCATGTGTATGTAGTTAGATTGTATTTCGGCGAAAAAATCTTTATAGTTATGACCATAAGATATTTATACGGAGTATAAGTAGAGTCCGAGCAGTTAGTTTGCTACTAACCCCCATGGCCTCAGCTAGCCCATAGTCCATGACGTCGAGCGCGGAGCCCGAGCACGTGTAGGGGGAATAGGCATGACCAAGGAACCATAGCCGACCACCCGTAACGCAGAGCGTGGAGCCCGTAGCACGTGTGGGGAGAGATCAGAAACTGGGTCTTCTCCATAGAGAAAAGAGCAAAACGTATGTTGCTCGACAGTTATCGAAATGACTGTAGATGGCATAAACGACGACTGAGCAATAAATTCTGCTCTGAGCTCTCAGCCTTGGATAGCCCATAATCTATAACGTCGAGCGTAGAGCCCGTGCACGTAAAGGAAAAACAGGCATGACCAAGGAACCATAGCTGACCACCCATAACGTAGAGCGGGAGCCTGTGGCACGTGTAGGGAGAGATCGGAGGCTCGGTCTTCTCCAAAGAGAACAGAAAAGAAAGTAGGCTGCTCGCTGATCGGTGAAATATCTTTAAAGGTTTACAGCGAATTATTCGGCGGTTCGGAGAAAAACATGTGGCGAGACATGTTGGCGATTTGGAGGAGACGTGTTTGGAGAAAAAATGTGTCGGCGTTTTGGAGAAAACGTTCGGTGTTTTTTGGAGAGAACCGTTCGGAGATTTGGAGAACTTTATTCAGCGAAATCGTGGTCGGCAATTTGGAGAAATCGTTCGGCGATTTTGGAGAAAACCGTTCGGCGATTTTGGAGAAAACTGTTCAGCAATTTTTTGGAGATCGTTATGGAGTATCGTAATGCTCGGCGACCGTACGCGGAGATCAAAAGTTAAAGGGGAAAAAATGGAGACAAATTATGGAGACCAAAACTTTATTCATCATAAAATGGAGAGTACATATCTGGAGCGTTTCAAGGGTAGAAACGTATAAGGTCCTCGATGTGCCATGAGTTTGGAACATCAATCCCATCTAAGTCACATAAGCGATAAGATCCTAGTTGGGTGGCCTCTTTGACGACGTAGGGCTCTTCCCAAGGGGAAGAAAGCTTGAGCAACCCTTTGGTCTTTTGTTTTCTGCGGAGAATGAGGTCGCCGACGGTGAATGAACGACCTTTTACGTTGCGGTTATAGTTCCTTCGCAGATCTTCTAGATACTTGGCTATGCGGACGCAGGTGATCAGGCGTTATTCCTCGGCCCTGTCAATGTCCTTTGTCTAAACAGCCGTGGCTTGCTCTTCAATATAATTTTCCACCCTAGGTGCTCGGAAGGCAACATCTACTGGTAGTATGGCCTCTGAGCCGTAGACCAAAAAATATGGAGACACACCGGTACTGCGACTAGCTTGAGTGCGCAGTCCCCAGACCATAGCCGGTAGCTCTTTGAGCCATCTGCTCGGATGCTTTTCTTCTTTCTGATATAGCCTCTTTTTGAGGGCGTCAAGGATCATACCATTAGCCTGCTCAACCTGGCCATTAGCTCTAGGATGAGCAACGGAAACATATTTAATGAAGATGCACCGGTCTTCACAGAAGTCCCAAAAATGATGGCCGGTAAACATGGTTTCGAGGTCGGTGATAATGCTGTTCAGGAGACAGAACCTGCGTATGATATCTTCAAAGAGGTTGACTGCTTTCTTTGCAGTAGCTGAAACGAGCGGTTTGTAGTCGATCCACTTGGAGAACTTATCAATGGCGACGTATACATACCGGAAACCTCCTGGCACTGGCTTGAAAGGCCCAATCATGTCTAGTCCCCAGCATGCGAAAGGCCAAGAAGCTAGGATGGTCTGTAGTTCTTGTGCCGATACATGTATTTGCTTAGCGAAGAACTGACATCCTTCACAGCGCTGGATGAGGCCTTCTGTGTCGGAGATGGCCATGGGCTAGTAGAAGCCATCTCGGAAAGCTTTTCCAACCAGGTTTCTTGAGGCTGCGTGATTGCCACCGGAACTAGAATGAATTTCGTGAAGCAGCTTCACTCCTTTGTCTTGAGGGACGCACTTCTGCAATACCCCTTCCTTGGCACTCTTCCTCATCAAGTTACCGTCTACCAACACGTAGTGCTTACTTCGGTGGATTAGGCATTCGGTGTCGGTCTTGTCGGTGGGTACTTAAGAGTTGGTGAGGTACTTGATGAACTACTCGGTAGGGGGAACCTCCTCAACTTCCTTTTCTTCTTTAATGGATGGCACCAGGAGATCTTGCACGAAGACCCCTAATGGAACCACGGTGTGAGACGAACCTATTTTTGAGAGCTGGTCGGCTAGTTGATTTTGAACTTGTACCACATGGTGGTACTCGATACCATAGAACTTCCCTTCAAGCTTCCTGATTTTAGCGTAGTATGCGTTCATCTTCTCACTAGAATAGGACCAGTCTTTGTTGAGCTAGTTGATAACTAGCGCGGAGTCCCCGTACACCATAAGTCGTTTGACGCCGAACTCAATAGCTATTCATAGACCATGGAGACATGCTTCGTATTCTGCGACGTTGTTGGAGGCCAGAAAGTGTATCTGGAGGACATAGCAGAGCTTATCTTTGGTTGGCATAATGAACAGAATGCCCACGCTGGCACCACTGATGTTAAGGGCGCCGTCAAAATACATCACCCAGTGCTCGGGGCAAGTGGCGGAATTGGGTTCTTGGATCTTGGTCCACTCAGCGATGAAATCAGCAAGCGCTTGTGACTTAATGGTAGGTCTGCTTCTGAATTCAATGGAGTAAGTGTCGAGCTCAACAGCCCACTTAATGATGCAGCCGTTGGCCTCTTTGTTGCGGAGAATGTCCCCCAGAGGGAACTCAGTAACCACGGTGATCTTGTAATACTCGAAGTAGTGTCGGAGCTTTCACGATGTAATCAGAATTGCATATAACAGCTTCTGTACCTAAGGATAATGAGTTTTGGGCTCATTAAGCACCTTGCTGATGAAGTATACTGGACGTTGCACCTTGTAGGCATGCCCAGACTCTTCATGTTCGACGACAATAGACGTGCTGACAACGCAAGAAGTGGCAGCGATGTAGATCAGCAGAGTTTCATCTGGCCGTGGCACTGTCATGATTGGAGGTTTTGTTGAGAACAACTTGAGCTGCTCGAAAGCTGTGTCTGCCTCCTTCGACCAGGAAAAACACTCAGAGGCTTTAAGGAGCTTGAAGAAAGGTAGCCCTTTTTCACCGAGGCGCGAGATGAAGCGACTTAACGCAGCCATGTAGCCTGTAAGCTTCTATATATCCTTGATGCATGTTGGCCGCTTCATGTTGGTGATGGCAGAGACCTTGTTAGGGTTTGGTTCGATGCCTCGAGCACTAACGATGTAGCCCAGCAGTATACTGGATGAAACTCCAAAGATGCACTTTGAAGGGTTCAACTTCCATCGGTATTTGTTCAAGTTGGAGAAAGTTTCTTCAAGGTCAGCGATAAGATTGTCGGCGGTTTTGGTCTTGATGACCACATCGTCGATGTAGGCTTCGATGTTGCATCCAATCTGTTGGTCGAGGCACATCTAGATAGCCCTTTGATAGGTCGCCCCAGCATTTTTGAGTCTAAAGGACATAGTGGTGTAGTAGTATGCACCGAAAGGTGTGATGAACGACATCTTGACCTGATCTTCTTCCTTGAGGGAGATCTGATGATAGCCGAAGTAACAGTCAAGAAAGGAGAGCAGTTCATAGCTGGCGGTGGAGTCTACAACCTCATCTATCCGAGGTAGGATGAAGGGGTCTTTAGGGCAGTGTTTGTTAAGATCAGTATAATCAACACACATTCTCCAATCTTTTTCTTTTTTCGAACGAGAATAGGATTAGCTAACCAATCTGGATGATACACTTCTTTTATAAATCCGGCAGATAAGAGCCGTTTTATTTCTACCCTAATAGCCTCCTTCTTGTCTGGCGCGAATCGGCGAAGTTTCTGCTTGATTGGTTTGGCGGTCGGCGAGACATTCAAGGAGTGCTCGATCTTCTCCCTTGGTACCCCAGCATGTCTGTAGGTTTCCTAGCAAACACGTTGGTGTTGGCACATAGGAAGGAGATGAGCGTGCTTTCCTATTTGGGGTCAAGGTGAGCCCCGATCTTCGTAGTCTTGGAGGGGTCGTCGAGGTCGAGGCCAACCTCCTTGACTTCCTTGGACTTGGTAGAAGCACGAGGAAGCTCCAGCTCTAGGATCTCCATGTCATCGGCGGGCGCCATCTTGTCTTCGGCGACTACGCTAGCCATCTGGATGGAGAGGTCGGTGGCTTCGGCGAGGGTGAGACTCTCTCTCTCGCAAGCGTAGGCGACGGAGGGGTTGGTGCGCAGAGATATGACTCCTGTAGGTGAAGGCATCTTTAACACCAGATACGCATAGTGCAGTACAGCCATGAACTTGGCCAGAGCCGGCCGACCAAGTATGGCATGGTAGGTGGTGTCGAAGTCGACGACGTAGAAGTTGATATGCTCGACGTGGTAGTTGCTTGCCATGCTGAACTATACTGGTAGGGTAATCTCTCCAAGTGGTCTAGATGCCCTGCCAGGTACCACACCCCAGAAGGAGGAATCCGAGGGCATGAGATCTGTTGTCCTGAGATCCAACTCTCTTAGGGCCCTAGCAAAGAGTAGATTCAAAGCGCTCCCACCGTCGACAAGGACTTTTCTAAAGAGTACCTTCTGGACAGTCACGTCGAGGACAAGGGGAAAACACCCTGTGTAGGGTATGTCCGCCCACTGGTTGGCCCTACTAAAGGTGATGGGGACCTTGGACCATGGGCGGTAGCTAGGGTTGGCCGTGGTTTCCTCTAAAGCGACGGCGAGCACTCGTCGGGCGGTGAGCTTTCGTTCTCTTCTGCTCTCATTGGAGGCAAGGTCTCTGAAGATGGTGGCGACCACCTTGTCATGATCCTGGAAGGCATTGTTATTGCCCCCAGGTGGTTGGCGGCCTCTGTTCCTATTGGCATCATCATCCAGCTTCTTGTCCTGGAACTCCTTGGCTAAGCCAAGGCAGTCTTTCATCTTATGTTTTGCGTTCTTGTGGAGAGGGCAAGGACCATCAAGGATCTTCTTATATTGCTCATCGTAGTTCCGCTTGGCACGAGGCTCATTGACAGTACCAACGAAGTGGTCTGACCGGCGGTGACGATTTTGACCAGGCTTGAACCCTTCTAGCCAATCATAGCCGCTATCCCGGTTGAAACCATAGTCGTCGTAGCGGTGGTCATTGTGGCGTCAGTTATCAGGGCGGTCATCGTAGCGGTGAGGCGGGCGATTTGTGACCGTATCTTCATTGAAACGCACCTCTGCTTCCTCGGTGTGGGCGTACTGGTTGGCGGTCGTGATCATCTCACCGATGCTTGTAGGCGGCTTACGGTTGAACTTGGATCGAAGCTCACGGTGGTGAAGTCCTCGGACAAAGGCAGTGATGACCTTAGCTTCTATAATGTTGGGAATAAAATTCCTCATCTCAGAGAAGCATCTGATATAGCTGTGAAGGAGCTCGGATGGCTTTTGGGTGATGCGGTTGAGATCATGCTTGGTTCCCGGATGCGTACATGTAGTCATGTAGTTGTCGGTGAAAACTTTTTTCAGCTCTACCAAAGATGCGATGGAGTACGGGGCAAGGCTTGTGAACCAACTCATGGCGGCTAGCGTGAGCATGATAGGGAGGTAATTCGCCATGATGTTGGTGTCGCCTCTGATGGCGCGAACGGCCGTGGCGTAAGCCTGCAGCCACTGGGTTGGGTTCATCCTTCCTTCATAGGGCTCGACCCTAGTGATCTTAAAACCACGTGGCCACTAGAGTGTTTGGAGTGCCCTGGTGAATGCTGGAGGTCCTTCTGGATTGCTGGCTCCATCATCTGCGACGTTGCCGGTGGCGATCGACTCTAGAGCTGAGTTCGGGTTACCATACTCTCGCTCGTACTCTTGGTGGTGGCATACTTCATCTTCATGGTGACCAAAGCGACGCTGCTCAATACATCGTCGTGCATCCTAGAGATTGCTGAGGTGCACTCAAGCGTCCTGTTCGACCTCCTAGTCATGCCTGGCGATGGTGCTCGGCGTGGTGGCCCCCAACTCCACCATGGAGGGGCAGTGACTAGTCGGCGAAACGGCTTTGGCTAGGGCAGCGATTGGATCTTGACGTAGCTAATCAATGAATCATGCTTGTCGAGCACGAAGGTCTTTGGTCCTGGCGGATATCGTTGACCTGACAGTTGAAAGGTCCTAATGGCTAGAGGGGGGGTGAATAGCCTAATAAAATTTCTACAACAACACTTAATAAAATGGTTAGACAATTATGAGGCGAAGCAAGTGTTGCACTAGCCTACTCAAAATGCAAGCCACCTATCACAATTCTAGTTTAGATAGTGTCTATTCACACAAAAGCTATGACACTACCCTATGTTAGTGTGCTCTCAAAGGCTAACTAAAGAGCCACACCAACCAAGCAAGCAAGCTCTCACAACTAGCTACACTAAAGAGTTTGTCAACTAGTTTGCGGTAAAGTAAAGAGAGTGATCAAGAATGTTATACCACCATGTAGATGAAGAAACCAATCAATCACAAGGATGAATAACAGTGAAGACCAATCACCTTGGAATCAATGATGAACACAATGATTTTTTATCGAGGTTCACTTGCTTGCCGGCAAGCTACTCCTCGTTGTGGCGATTCACTCACTTGGAGGTTCACACGCTAATTGGCTTCACATGCCAAACCCTCAATAGGGTGCCGCACAATCAACACAAGATGAGGATCACACAAGCCACGAGCAATCCACTAGAGTACCTTTTGGTGCTCCACCGGGGAAAGGTCAAGAACCCCTCACAATCACCATGATCAGAGCTAGAGACAAACACCACCCTCCGCTCAATGATCCTCGCTGCTCCAAGCCATCTAGGTGGTGGCAACCACCAAGAGTAACAAGTGAAATCCGCAGCGAAAGACGAACACCAAGTGCCTCTAGATGCAATCACTCAAGCAATGCACTTGGATTCAGTCCCAATCTCACTATGATGATGAATCAATGATGGAGATGAGTGGGAGGGCTTTGGCTAAGCTCACAAGGTTGCTATGTCAATGAAAATGGCCAAAGATATCAGCTATAGCCAGCCATGGGGCTTAAATAGAAGCCCCCATAAAATAGAGCTGTTATACCCCTTCACTAGGCATAACGCAGGCTGACCGGATGCTCTGGTCAGTTGACCGGACGCTGAGCCCCCAACGTCTGGTCGCTTGTAGTCAGCCACGTGTCCTGACTTCAACGGTCATCTGCCTTGACCAGACACTGCACCTGAGTTGACCAGACGCTGAACACCCAGCATCTGGTCGTTTACAGTAAGGTTCCAAAACTAATTTTTGCCGACCGGATGTGTCCGGTCATGCTTGACCGGACCCTGCCAGCGTCCGGTCACACTATGACTTCTTACTGTGCTGTCCGACAACACAATCGGATGCAACCCTTCAGTGTCCGGTCGCAGAGTGACCCAACGTCCAGTCGTTTGACCGATGCTAGTGTCTTTGCTGCTACACCTGACCGAACGCGCCGGTCCAACCGAGGCCAGCGTCTGGTCACTTCTAGTGACCTCCTTCTTTTCTATCTAGGGCGGCGGTAGCACCGTCGGACTGTCCGCACTCTACGGGCGGATACTCCGCTGGTGGAGTTTCTTACCCTTGCTCCCAAACTTCACCACCCTTGATCAAATGTGCCAACCACCAAGTGAAACACCTTGTGCATATATGTTAGCATATTTTTACAAACATTTTCAAGGGTGTTAGCACTCCACTAGATCCTAAATGCATATGCAATGAGTTAGAGCATCTAGTGGCACTTTGATAACTACATTCCGATATGAGATTCACCCCTCTTAATAGTATGGCTATCAAACCTAAATGTGATCACACTCTTTAAGTGTCTTGATCACTAAAATAAAATAACTCCTATGGTTTATACCTTTGCCTTGAGCTTTTTGTTTTTCTCTTTCTTCTTTCCAATTCCAAGCACTTGATCATCATCATGGTATCATCATCATCATGCTATGATCTTCATTTGCTTCATCACTTGGAGTGTGCTACCTATCTCATGATCACTTGATAAACTAGGTTAGCGCTTAGGGTTTCATCAATTCACCAAAACCAAACTAGAGCTTTCAATCTCCCCCTTTTTGGTAATTGATGACAACCCTTATACAAAGATATGAATTAAAATACAATTGAATCCATGTTGCTTGTCCAAGCATATTTACCATGTGTAAAAGGATATGGACAAGTTTCATGAACCCCAAATGGTAGCAATTGCTCCCCCTACATATGTGCTAAGAGTTTGGATTATAGCTTGCACATATGCTTAGATAGGAAGTATAGGGGACAATGTCTACCAAATGATGCTAAGGTATAAAAGATGGACCTTTGAAGCGTGATACCAATCGGAGTGCACCAATATACCATCCTTAGCACCATGGTTAGCTCAATACCACTTGGAAATATTTGGAAATGAAATCACTAGATATCCTATGCATGCTAGTTTTCATTTCATCATTCAAACCGACAACTAGCATACACCATACAAGCATAGATATTGAATTTTTAAAACTTGTGCCATGCAAACAAACATATGAAATGCACATTCAAATGCATCATACAAGTTCATGAGCTTGCTCCCCCTACTTGTGTGCTCAAAATTTTAATTGATCCCTTTCCTTTGTCATATCTCTCCCCTTATGTCAAACTCTCCCCCTATTACTTATATCTTTGTTTCTCTCCCCCTTTGTCATCAATGACCATAAAGGTTCAAAATATAGATAGGTAGAGATGATCAATGTCAATCAACGGGGTGAGGATTATTTTCCCAAATTTGGTCCAATCTAGATCATTTGCCAAAGATATTTAACTCGGTTTGATCCAAGGACAAGCTTCTTCACACCTCCAAATAAGGGTTATCTTGTACCATGTTGAGTTAAACACTTAGAGCTCATATTCTAGATTAAACACTAGGTTTACAAGCCGATACACATGTCATATGCTACCACTAGATCAAGTCAAGCATAGAAGCAATAGTGATACCATATAAACATCAAAATCATTTGATTTTCATGAATGAGCCTAATAAAAATAGAACCACTTGAAAGGTCCTAATAAAATTGAAAATGTGACTAGATGCACTAATCATGTCCTTAGCAAAGATGTATCGTCATGCCAATTAACTTTTACCTTGAATTGCTCGAAGGAGAGGCATGTCATATGAGTGGGGGGTGCATCAACACACATTTGAGAAATCCAATATGTTCAACTCATTCCTTAGCTTGCAAAACCTTTTCTCATCCAATGGCTTGGTGAATATGTCAGCAAGTTGATCTTCGGTGCCTACACTTTCAATGCAAATGTCCCCTTTTTGTTGGTGATCTCTTATGAAATGGTGGCGGACATCAATGTGCTTTGTTCTTGCATGTTGAACCGGATTATTGGTTAACTTGATTGCACTCTCATTGTCACATAGCAATGGCACTTTCTTGAACTTGATTCCAAAATCACTCAAAGTGGCCTTCATCCAAAGAATTTGTGCACAACAACTACCGGCGGATATGTATTCGGCTTCGGCGGTTGATAATGCAACACTATTTTGATTCTTTGATGACCATGAGACAAGTGATCTTCCCAACAATTGACATGTGCCCGAGGTGCTCTTCCTTTCAACCTTGCATCCCGCATAGTCCGAGTTGGAGTAACCAACTAGCTCAAACTTTGCTCCTTTGGGATACCACAAACCAATATTTGGTGTATGCTTCAAGTATCTCAATATCCTCTTTGTAGCCTTCAAATGACTTTCTCTTGGTGAGGCTTGAAATCTTGCACACATGTATACACTAAACATGACATCCGGCCTTGATGCGGTCACATAGAGTAGGCTTCCAATCATAGACCGATACAACTTTTGATCCACCATGTTGCCACTTGCATCACTATCCAAGTTGCCATTGATTCCCATTGGTGTGCTAATGGCTTTACTTTCACTCATGTCAAACTTCTTGATCATGTCCTTGATGTACTTGCCTTGACTTACAAATGTACCATGTTTCATTTGCTTGATTTGAAGACCAAGAAAGTAACTCAATTCTCCAATCATGGACATCTCAAACTCATTAGCCATCATCTTTCCAAACTCATCACAAAAATCTTAATTGGTTGATTTCAAATATGATATCATCAACATAGATTTGCAAAACAAATAGATATTTTCCAATCTTCTTGATGAAAAGAGTGGTGTCCACCTTGCCCATTGTGAACCCTTTAGAGAGTAGGAAGTCCCTCAATCTCTCATACCATGCTCTCGGTGCTTGTTTCAATCCATACAAAGCCTTCTTCAACTTGTATACATGGTTGGGCTTCTTATCATCTTCAAAACTGGGAGGTTGCTCTACATATACTTCTTCATTGATGTAGCCATTGAGAAATGCACTCTTAACATCCATTTGATAGAGCTGATGTTGTGGGCACAAGCATAGGCTAGCAAGATTCTAATTGCTTCCAATCTAGCAACCGGGGCATATGTTTCTCCAAAGTCAAGACCTTCAACTTGTGTATAGCCTTGTGCTACTAATCTTGCTTTGTTCCTTACTACTATCCCATCTTGATCTTGCTTGTTTCTAAAGACCCATTTGGTTCTAATCACATTGTGTCCCTTTGGTCTCTCTACTAATTCCCATACTTGATTTCTTGTGAAGTTATTCAATTCTTCATGCATAGCATTCACCCAATCAACATCCTTCAAAGCTTCATGTATCTTCTTTGGTTCAATGGATGACACAAATGAGAAGTGTTCACAAAATGATGCCAATCTTGATCTTGTTTGTACACCTCTTGAAATATCACCAATGATAGTGTCCAATGGATGATATCTTGCAATATTGGTTGGTTGGAGGATTGGAACTTGATTGCTTGCACTTGCTTGATCATTGGGTTGAGATGATGTACTAGCCACTTGATCTTGTTCATTGTCATGAGATCCACTTGGACTAGCTTGATTTGTATCATCTTGCACATTTGAGTTGGAGAGCACTTGCACTTGATCATCTTCATCATCATTCACTTGCCTAGGCCTCAATTCACCAATATCCATGTTCTTCATGGCATTTGAGAGTTGAATGCCTCTAACATCTTCCAAGTTCTCATTCTCTACTTGTGAACCCTTGGTTTCATCAAATTCAACATCATGAACTTCCTCAAGAGTACCACTATCCAAATTCCAAACTCTATATGCTTTGCTTGTAGTGGAATAGCTAAGTAGGAATCCTTCATCACATTTCTTGTCAAACTTGCCCAATCTAGTCCCTTTCTTCAAGATATAGCATTTGCAACCAAAGACCCAAAAATATGCAATGTTGGGCTTTCGACCATTCAAGAGCTCATATGGTGTCTTCTCTTTCAATCGGTGACAATAGAGGCGGTTGCTACAATAGCAAGCCATGTTGATAGCTTTGGCCCAAAAAGATTGACTCACATTGTACTCACTAAGCATAGACCTTGCCATATCAATAAGTGTTCTATTCTTCCTCTCAATAAGGCCATTTGATTGTGGAGTGTATTTGGCCAAGAATTGATGTCTAATTCCAAATTCATCACATAACTAATCAATTCTAGTATTCTTGAACTCACTACCATTGTCACTTCTAACTCTCTTGATGGTTGTTTCAAACTCATTGTGAATGCCCTTGACAAATGATTTGAATGTTGCAAACACATAACTTTTGTCCACTAGAAAGAATACCCATGTGTATCTAGTGTAGTCATCCACTATCATAAATCCATATTTGTTTCCACCGATACTAGTGTATTGTGTTGGCCCAAACAAATCCATGTGCAAAAACTAAAATGCTTTGCTAGTGCTCATCATGCTTTTCTTAGGATGGGTGTTTCCAACTTGTTTGCCGGCTTGACAAGAGCTACAAAGCTTATCCTTTTCAAACACATCTTTCAAGCCTTTAACTAAGTCATGCTTAACCAATCTATTCAATTGTTTCATTCCAACATGACCAAGCCTTCTATGCCATAACCAACCCATGCTAGACTTAGTGAACAAGCATGTAGATAATCTAGCTTCACTAGCATTGAAATCAACCAAGTATAGATTCTCATATCTAAAGCCTTTGAAGATCAAATTAGAGCCATCTACACTTATGATCTCTACATCATCTACCCCAAATATGCATTTGAATCCAAGATCACATAATTGAGCCATGGATAGCAAATTGAAATTCAAGCTCTCTACTAGCAACACATTGGATATGCTCATGTCATTGGATATTGCAATCTTACCAAGCCCTTTGACCTTGCCTTTGCCATTGTCACCAAATGTGATACTATCATAACCATCATTGCCATTGGTGTTGATTAAGTTGAACATTCTTGCATCACCGGTCATGTGTTGAGTGCACCCACTATCAAGAACCCAATGCCTTCCTCTGGCTTTGTAATTGACCTACAAAAGAAGATTAATTCTTTTTAGGTACCCAAACTTGCTTGGGTCCTTGAAGATTAGTCACTAGGCTCTTTGGTACCCAAATGGCTTTATTCTTTGAGTCCATACATGGTTTATCAATGAACTTAGCCTTTACACCATTTGTACCCCTAGTAAGTATATAGCATGAATCAAGCTTAATGGAGGATACATTAGCATTTTTGCTCTTGTTTTTGCATTCTTACTCTTTGTGACCAACTAGCTTGCAACTAGTGCAAAACCGACCATTGTTCTTCACAAAACTAGTCTTGTGAGGAGCAAAGGCCGCCTTGCCTTTCTTGGGGGTATAGCCTAATCCCTCTTTGTAGAGAGAAGCTCTTTGGCTACCCAAGCACATAAGCAAGCGGTCCTCACCACCATAAGCCTTAGCTAAGGTGTGAGTGAGCTTAGTGACCTCCTTGAGGTTCTCATTCTCAACCACTAGTGAGGCATCACAAGTGAGACCATCACTACTAGATGAGGTAGAAGTGGAAGTGCTACAAGAAGGGTTAGTGGGAGCAACAATGATAGGCATAGATAGTGATTCATCAATTATATCACAAGTTCAACCTACATTGCAAGTTTCAACATGTTTCTTTTTATTTTGCTCATCAAGCAAAGAGGAATGAGCCTTTTCAAGCTTTTTGTGAGCTTTGCCAAACTTCTCATTGGCTTCCTCTGGCCTCTCATGAGATGCATTACGCTCATCAAAGGCTTGCTTAAGGTCTTTTAGTTCCTTACGCAAGCTTTTGCATTCCCTTCTCTTGATGTCAAAGTGTTCTCTAGCATCCTCTAGCATGTCAAATAATTCATCTTTAGTAGGTTCATCATTATCACTATCACTATCATTTTCATTTTCATGTTCATTTTCATCATGTTCTTCATCACTTTCGTCATCACAAGATTGTACCTTAGTGTCCTTAGCCATGAAGCATGATGAAGATTCGAAGAGAGAAGGCTTCTCATTGATAGCAATGCTTGTAAGAACCTTCTTCTTGGTGGTCTTGTTATCATCACTATCATCATCATCATCACTTGAGGAAGCATCACTATCCCAAGTGACTACATATGAACCACCCTTCTTCTTCTTGAATGCCATCTTGTCCTTCTTCTCTTTCTTTTCCTTCTTGTCCTTCTTCTTATTCTTCTTGTTGTCATCATCATTGTCGCTATTGTATGGGCATTGAGCAACAAGATGATCTTTGCTTCCACACTTGAAGCACCTTCTTGACTCTTTGTTCTTGGATGAAGACTTCTTCCTCCTAGCAAGGTAGCCCTTCTTCACCATGAACTTGCCAAATCTCTTAATAAAGGGAGCCATCTTCTCATCATCATCATCATCCCATGATTCATCTTCTTCACTTCATGTTTCTTGCTTAGCTTTACCCTTGGATGATGTGGCCTTGAATGCCATGCTCTTCTTCTTCTCATCCTTCTTCTCATCTTTCTTCTCCTTCTTTTCTTCCTTCTCATCTTCATCTCTATATGTATCATCGGTCATGATGTCTCCCAACACTTGGTTTGGTGTCATGGTGTCCAAACCACTCCTCTCTAGAATTGTGACCAATATGCCAAATCTTGAAGGTAAGCATCTCAAGAACTTGTGGGAGAAGTCCTTGTCCTTCACCTCTTCTCCAAGTGCTTTGAGATCATTGATAAGCACTTGAAGCCTATGAAACATCTTCGGCACACTCTCATACTCCTTTATCTTGAAGCTTGCAAACTCTCTTTGAGGATGTATGCCTCTGCACCCTTCACGGCTTGAGTGCCCTCAAATGATTCTTCCAATTTCTTCCAAGCCTCATGAGTCATCTTAATATTCTTGATTTGCTCAAATGTTCTTTCATCAATTGCATCATGAATAGCACTTAGAGTAATGTCATTGTTTTGGAGAAGCACTTCTTCGGCCGCAGTGGGATTCTCTGGATCTTCAATCTCAATTTGGTTTCTACCACCTTCTACACCTTTCTATTGATTGACTTGATGTGTGTGGTCATCTTTGACTTCCAAAAAGGATAATTTATGCTATCAAATTGGGGTGGCTTCTTGGTGTTGTTGATTTGAGCTATTTTTACACCGAAGGTTGTTAAGCCTCAAATCACGGTCATCTCGGCTCTGATACCACTTGAAAGGTCCTAATGGCTAGAGGGAGGGTGAATAGCCTAATAAAATTTCTACAACAACACTTAACGAAATGGTTAGACAATTATGAGGTGAAGCAAGTGTTGCGCTAGCCTACTCAAAATGTAAGCCATCTACCACACTTCTAATTTAGATAGTATCTATTCACACAATAGCTATGACACTACCCTATATTAGTGTGCTCTCAAAGGCTAACTAAAGAGCCACACCAACTAAGCAAGCAAGCTCTCACAACTAGTTACACTAAAGAGCTTGACAACTAGTTTGCGGTAATGTAAGGAGAGTGATCAAGAAGGTTATACCGCCGTGTAGATGAAGGAACTAATCAATCACAAGGATGAATAACAATGAAGACCAATCACCTTGAAATCAATGCTGAACATAATGTTTTTTACCGAGGTTCACTTGCTTGCCGGCAAGCTACTCCTCGTTGTGGCGATTCACTCACTTAGAGGTTCACGCGCTAATTGGCTTCACATGCCAAACCCTCAATAGGGTGCCGCACAACCAACACAAGATGAGGATCACACAAGCCACGAGCAATCCACTAGAGTACCTTTTGGCGCTCCACCGGGGAAAGGTCAAGAACCCCTCAATCACCATGATCGGAGCTGGAGACAAACACCACCCTCCGCTCAACGATCCTCGCTGCTCCAAGCCATCTAGGTGGTGGCAGCCACCAAGAGTAACAAGTGAAATCCGTAGCGAAACACGAACACCAAGTGCCTGTAGATGCAATCACTCAAGCAATGCACTTGGATTCAGTCCCAATCTCACTATGATGATGAATCAATGATGGAGATGAGTGGGAGGGCTTTGGCTAAGCTCATAAGGTTGCTATGTCAATGAAAATGGCCAAAGATATCAGCTATAGCTAGCCATGTGGCTTAAATAGAAGCCCCCAGAAATAGAGCCGTTATACCCCTTCACTGGGCATAACGTGGGCTGACCGAACGCTCTGGTCAGTTGACCGGACGCTGAGCCCCCTGCGTCTGGTCGCTCATAGTTAGCCACGTGTCCTGACTTCAACGGTCATCTGCCTTGACCGGACACTACGCCTGAGTTGACTAGACGCTAAACACCCAGCGTCCGGTCATTGACAGTAAGGTTCCAAAACTGATTTTTGCCGGGCAGACACGTCCGGTCATGCTTGACCAGACCCTACCAGCGTCCGGTCACACTATGACTTCTTACTGTGCTGTCCGACAACACAACAGGACGCAACCCTTCAGCGTCCGGTCACAGAGCGACCCAGCGTCTGGTCGTTTGACCGACGCCAGCGTCTTCGCTGCTACACCTGACCAGACGCGCCAGTCCAACCGAGGCCAGCATCCGGTCACTTCCAGTGACCTCCTTCTTTTCTATCTAGGGCGGCGGTGGCACTGTCGGACTGTCTGCACTCTACGGGTGGACACTCCACTGGTGGAGTTTCTTACCCTTGCTCCCAAACTTCACCACCCTTGATCAAATGTGCCAACCACCAAGGGTATCACCTTGTGCACATGTGTTAGCATATTTTCACAAACATTTTCAAGGGTGTTAGCACTCCACTAGATCCTAAATGCATATGCAATGAGTTAGAGCATCTAGGGGCACTTTGATAACCGCATTCCGATACGAGATTCACCCCTCTTAATAGTATGGCTATCAAACCTAAATGTGATCACACTCTTTAAGTGTCTTGATCACTAAAACAAAATAACTCCTATAGTTTATACCTTTGCCTTGAGCTTTTTGTTTTTCTCTTTCTTCTTTCCAAGTCCAAGCACTTGATCATCATCATGGTATCATCATCATCATGCTATGATCTTCATTTGCTTCATCACTTGGAGTGTGCTACCTATCTCATGATCACTTGATAAACTAGGTTAGCACTTAGGGTTTTATCAATTCACCAAAACCAAACTAGAGCTTTCAATAGTGCGCCGCTTTTAGCATGGCAGCGACCTTGGCAACCTTGGGAGTTTGCGGGAGCCGAGCGAGCTCATTGGCAGCTACGGCCAGGTTAGCGCTTGGAGTTTTGTAGATGTGACCATTGACATAGAGAAAATCTTCGTTGAGGTTGTGATGAAGCGGCCTTAGCCATTGCCAGGGCATGCTCGTTTTCACAGCGCTGTGTACGATTGATGTTCCTATTTTCACGAGTGGCACGTTCCTCATCGATTTTGCCGTTCCGAGGGGGAAGTTGATACTGACGTTGAAGATGGCACCACCTCGAAAAGGCGGGAGAGGAGGTTGCTCGGTGAAGGTTTCGGCGAGGGTCTCCGTGGAGCCTTGAGATTCGGAGTCCAGACTTTCCTCCAAGATGGTTTGGAGGGATGCTCTAGGGCATCATCTAGCGTGCATCATGTTGACCGTCGGCAGGAGCTGGTCGGCAATCTGGTCAGCGAGAGGATGGATATCCCCCACCTGGTCAGCGAATTTGGCCCTCAGGGCGTCTTGGTACGTGGCGGCGGTGTTGGCAAGCCCAAAGGGTAGGGTTGTAACCCCTAGAGTTTGCCGAGAAGCTTCTGATAGATCTAGATCGAAGAGTGGTCGGTGCCGAACGAAAGTGTCTAGACTTGATTCGGCGACAGAGAGGCAATCAGCGAGCTTCAGGTCGACCCGATCGATGGATTCGATCAGATCATCATTGTTGATGTGCCTCCTCTGGTAATGAGAAAACGAACGGTGAGTCATTGATGAAGGTGACCTTAGAAGTGGATCCAAGATCAGATCTGCAGTTGCAGGTGCGAGGGTGGTCGGCATAGAGCGGATCTACACCGGCTCGAGGAGCTCTCCGACTCCATCAGTGTTGATGACCCACAAGATGGATCCGATCGTGAAGATTTGGCCGGGCTATGGGAGGGATGAAGAGCCTACAGAAAAAGCCATCTTGTTCGACAAGGAAACAGCACACTAGCCCCTACCTGACGTGCCAACTATCGATAGAATATCGTCGGTAGTCCTCCGAGGGGTATCCCATGAAGGTAGACTAATTAGTAGAGGAATGTGAGATCAAGAACAAGAAAGCAACAGAGACACATGAGTTAGATAGGTTCAGGTCGTCAGTATGACCTAATACCCTACTCCTGTGGTCTATTGGTTTGTATTAGCTATCGTATGATATGCCATGATTTTAGAGGGGGTCCCTGCCTGCCTTATATAGTTTGGGAGGCAGGGTTACAAGTCGATTAGATCTAAGAAATAACCGGGAAGTAATAACTGATTACAGGAATCTTGGGATCATACATATCCTAACAGATCTCATAGTATCTTTAGGATATCTTCCCGATGTCTTGTGGAAGGCACCGAGCAGAGTCATGCCTCACAAGGGTTCTTCTTGTGGGCTGGGCCACCCCTAGGGGCGCAGCCCATGTGGTCTACCATGGGTATCCAGGGTCGTACCCCCCACAGTTTGTTCACCCGCACCCCGAGCTTTATGACCTGAATGATGGAAAGGGTTAGAACACACTAACATTTTCATACGAAAAGGGGAGAACGGCTAAAAAGTTGTTTGGCCATAACAAAATTTAAGAGCTTATCCATTTATTACAAATTCGCTACCTGGCTTATTTGCCTAACTAATTTCTTAGGGGGATGATCTCATCCTCTATCTCCGTAGGAAGGCCCGATGCCAGCGGGTCACCCAAGCCGATCGAACTGCTCGGGCCACTAACGAGAGGTGGATAGGGAGCAGTGGAATGCCATCTAGGAAGGACCTATGCCAGCGGGTCACCCAAGCCGATCGAATGGCTTGGGCCACTATCGAGAGACGGTTAGGGAGCAGTGGAACCATCGAGGCAAGTCCTATGCCATCGGATCACACAAGTCGATCGAATAGCTTAAAGCCGCTCCTGAGAGATGGGTCACCCTTAATTTATGAACGTTTTCTCTTATTTTCACTATTGAGCCCCCAACCCCAGCAACGACAAGGGGTCGGGCCTCACATAGGGTCTGGCAAGAGTGTCTATTCAATAGACATTCTCTTTGCTCGACCCTTTATCATGTTAAAAAACTAGAGGAAGGTGTGCGGACACAAACACTGAGTAAAACTGGTCGGACTACAAGAAACCTATGCCCCCATGGTTACAACATTTTTGTTCACCAGCGTGATCAGAGTTTTCATCCCCACACCCCTAGCTTTAGCCTCCGCCTTCCTAGGAAGGGTTTGGAGGGGCCTACCTGTGGAATCTCCATCGAGGAGAGGCCGACAGGTCACCCAAGTCGATCGGACGGCTCGGGTTGCTACCGAGAGATGGGTAGGGAGAAGCAGGATGCCCCATGCAGGTTACACCAACTCCATCACGAATGATGGACCCACACCCTGCATGGACATATCCGGTAAGAGCTCATCGAACCCGCCACTCGAGCCATCGAGATAACTTTACCAACACCCACTTTTCTTTTCCAGTGCATGATCATTCATTCATCCATTCCCATGCATGCATTCATACATTCGTTCATACATTCATTCATACACTCATCCATAGATTCATCTCATACATCTAAGCATTGCATATGCAATTATTGCATCACAATGCTTCGTGTCATGTCACGAAGTGGTAGTCATCTCATTCGACATGAGCGGTGACCGATCGAGGTTCGAAGGCCATCCCACGAAGGGCTTGAGGCCGTCTCGTGTCAAACAAAGCCAAGGGAGAAAAATAGAGATGAGCCCCAACGGCCCTTACCTGACCCCGCTCAGAAGTGGACAGGCACATCACAACCTTTCTCGTTCAATCCTAGCCTCAAGCCAAGCCCATAGAATCTCCATCGAAGGAAGGCCAGCAGGCCACCTAAGTCGCTCTCCGGAGCAACATGGGTATCTACGGGGAGGCAAGTTAAGGAGCAGTGGAATGCCACAAGAGGGCTATGCTGACCCTATCATGAACAATGAACCTAGATTCCACTCGAACATGCCCATTAGCAAGCTCACCGAGAGCGTCACTCGAGCCATCGAGGCAAATGACATTAGCTCATCCCCTCCGGTTGTGAAAATCGCGGACGGGGCAACGATCACAAAGATGAGGCTACCCTCGACTGGACCCTCACTACGTGTGGGGGCTTGAGGAAAGTGGGACTCACAAGGAGACCAAACACGCAGTCGTAGAATGATGGCTCAGATCCTAGGGAGGGGGACGTATGAAAATTAGAAATGCTTTCTCCTACTAGTTTCGCTATCCTCTCCTCGATCTTTAGTGACACCCGACCCTAGTAATGGTAAGGGGTCGTGTCTCACTTGGGGGCTGATAAGGATATATATACACCCTTTCTAAAACAGTCACCATGCCTAACCCCTTCCTCATGTTAAAAGAACCTAGTGGCAAGGTCTATGGAAATGAACGAATGAGTAAGGCTGGTTGGACTGCAAGAAACCTACGCCCCAGCGGCTACGACACTCTTGCTTACTAGCATGATAAGAGTTTCCCTCCTACACCTCAAACTCTATGGTCTTAACAAACAAAAGGGTCAGAACGCATTGCCCCTTTTTCACACATAAAAAGGGAGGAAAAAACAACTTCGTTCATATCGAAACAAAAGAACAGATTTGATCAAATGAAATGACAAGTTTGTTTAAACGATACACAAGGGTCAGAACTTGTCTGATTATGACAAAAATGATCATACGACCTATCTGACTAACGAGCCCCTCTAGGGGAGAACTACGTCTTCTATCCTGTTCGCCAGGTCCGGTGAAAGGGGAGCCACCGCCACTTCCATCTCCTCTAGCTCATGGACTTCATAGCTGGGCATGTAGCCATGGTTCATTGTCTCTAGATCGATGTTGTCCCCATAATGAGAATGAGCAATCATGAAGGACTAATTGACCCTGGTGTGAAGGGCATTTCTCTCGAGCTGGCGCACCCAAGCCATGATCTCGACAGCACGGGCCACGAGCGAGCTGGTCCCCTCCGACCACACCACCTTAAGGTCATCGTAGACCACTCTAAGGGCGATGCTTAGGATACTGAGCTCATCACTCTTCACCTAAAGATTCCTCCTTGCCTCAGCGAGATCCACAGCCCGCCTAGCGGAGACGCTCTCAGCCTCTAGCTTCTAGGTCGTCACGCTTTTGAGCTTAGCCTAGAGGGAGTCGACCTTCTGCTGTGCGTCTTCATGCTCTTGGTAGGCCTAGTCATGCTCTCGGAAAGCCTGGTTGCACTCCTCACGAGCCGCACCATGTTTTGAGCAGAGCCTCTCCGAGGTTTGGAGCAGCTCATCCTGCTCCTTGCGTAGCCGAGCAACCACCACAGCATCAGGCTCACCCTCTTCTCCTTGGCCATGAGCTTCTCCTCACCCCCAAACTTTAGTTCCCTTTCCTTCTCAACCTCGCCTAGAAGGTCAAGGACCCATCGTAGGTCTTGGCATTTTTTGGAGCAGCTCATCATGATCCTTCCTGACCCTGGTGGCTTCCTCATCGTCCTTCCGTGACCTCATCGATAGGGCCTCAAATGCCTTCTTGGCCTCATCAGCATCCCGACAGGCCTTGGCCACCCACAACCGAAGACCATCTACCTCCTCGGTGAGGGGAGTTAGCTCATCCACCCTCTGCTAGATGGCAACAAGCTGAGTTGTTACCTCCCCATGTAGTCGCACCTCCATGATGAGGCAGTCGCAGGCATCCTTTTGTTGATGAAGGAACTAAGATTTCCCCTGATACAAGCTATGAGGGACTACAGGAAGATGATGGTCAAGATTCAAAAAGCATATAAAGGAAGATAAGGGCAAAAAGCAAGACCAAACAATACCTGTCTAGAGGGAATGATGATATCGTGCAATGCGCCCGTGGCGTGGTTTAGGGCCTCGAGCATGGACATGATCCCCATGTCGAGGCTCTCCCGTTTCATGTTCTCAGCGTCATCATCAAGGGTGAAGATCATCGACGCTGGATCCTGTGGATTCGTCCACCGAAGCAGGGCCTTGCCCTATGTGGGCGAGCCACTTTCCACCGATGATAGGGCCAGGGATGACTCCCCACCATCTCCAAGCACCACTGATCCCTTTCATTGTGACATCCCCATCGGGACACCCCCTCTGGCGATGGAAGAGGTCAACGGTATGGACGCCGACACCTCTCCTAGCACCACGACTCCTGAGGACCCCTCAGCCGTGTCCCCCTTTGTTCGGCCTACGCTAGGCGCTGTCTCTTGGGTCACCAATGGCATGGGTTGCACTAGTGCCTTAGGCGCCGCTATGGTTGTGCTCGGCTATGACCCATCTGTCACAGCCACTACCACCTCCATCTGCATTGATGGGGTCATGATCAGCAGCATCGCACCTGCCATGGTAGGCGCCATGAGAACGGTCGATAGTCCCTTCACCCCGCTGTTAGCAGCGGTATCACAGCCATCACTGGTTGCCCCATAACCTCCGAAGGCGCCCCTAAGCAAATCCTATCACACTAGCGTCGCTCCTACCCAAAATGGCTGCAACACCAGCCGATGGCTGCCACCTCAATTGAAGGGCGATGCTCTTCTTTAGTGCCAGCGCCAAAGGATTCCGCTGCCCGCCGACACTACAAGGGATGAAAAACATAAGTCACGATGAAATCCGATCAAAATAGGAAAAATAGAGAAACTGGTAACTAACCTTAGTGTCATCGGGCGGTAGATGTGTTTGGGGGTGAACTCCTCGACCTTTGCTCTGCCTCATTAGAGCAAGGCTGTTTTGAGCCCGTTCCCTACTCTTGGGCAGAATGGCTTGCTCCCCTTGGCTCTTGGGGCATGACAGTGGAGCTGCCCACCTTCGATGGCACCTTAGGTGCGATGGCAGAGCCACCCGCCCCTGTTGACTCCTAGGGCTGGCCGACAGTACGACCGCCTCCACTGGCTCCTCGGATGTGC
The DNA here is from genome assembly GCF_019320115.1 of Miscanthus floridulus. Taxonomy (NCBI): domain Eukaryota; kingdom Viridiplantae; phylum Streptophyta; class Magnoliopsida; order Poales; family Poaceae; genus Miscanthus; species Miscanthus floridulus. The sequence continues at coordinate 97,654,513 of NC_089582.1, read as the reverse complement.
CCTCCCCTCCATGGAACGGGAAGGGTCCCGACACTTGCAAGGACAAACTGATACCTGTCAACGCATCCTCATTCTTTAGGATGTCCCACTCGATACCGTTGACTACCTCGTCATCATCTCCATCGTCATCATCATCATCATCGCTATCAGTTTCCTCCCCTCATTCCGATGCCTGTAGCTTCCGCTGCCTCTTCCTCTTCCTATCTTCCATCGCCTTCCTTAGCCGCTCAGCCTCGACACAATTCACTGTCCTCATTGCTGAATCCCTCAGCAATGGCGCTGGGAGATCCATGAGGATGAGATCCCTCGATTGTTCTCGTCCCTTTCAAAGTTAGTATCAAGGGGTTGGGAATCAATTGAAGAGAAGGCAAGAGAAAGGGAAACTTACGAAGACAACATGGCTAGACTCTGGCCGCGTCAGAGGATGCCTTGGCACTTGGCAAACAAAGTCAAGGGTGGCACCCGCGTCATCCCATAAAGGCTCCATCGCCTCCTTGATGTGTTGCGTGATCTCAGAGTTGGGGAGAGTCCCCTCGATGAGCGTTGTTTCATCGAACGATGCCTCAGGCGCCATCGCATATAGTGGGAGCGCACGCATCATCAATGGCGCCACCCTCCTTGCGTGGTAGTCCCCAATGACGCCCGACCCCCTTATGTCATTCTCCTTCATGATGTGTGTGGGGGTATTAACCTCTATACCCTTACGGCTAGGCTTGGGCCGGCCCGGATCAGTGGGTTCGGTCCACCAAAAGACGACGCGGGGCCCTGCCAACCTGTTTGGAGTCCCACGTAAGGAGTCAAGACAGATTTGGTGATCAAGCAAGATCCTGGTCGATTAGAATAGGAATCCTTATCCGGCCACATATGGCAATTGTAACTAGCTAGGATTAGTTTCCAGATCTGTAACCCTGCCCCCCGGACCATATAAGGTGGGCAGGGGACCCCCCTAAAAACATCTCTCATTGACATACAACAATACAAATAAGACGCAGGACGTAGGTATTACGCCTTCTTGGTGGCCAAACCTAGATAAAACCTCGTGTCTATCTTGCGTCACCGTCTTGTTTGTGGCTTGCGCATCTGTCTACCGATAATCTACTACCTTAGGCATACCCCTAGGTAGACTGCCGACTATATTTCATCGACAGTGGCGCGCCAGATAGGGGGTGTGCGTACTGTTCTCTAAGCAAACAAGATGGTCATCATCTCTGGCTCCATGGCTACGCCAAACAGCCTCACGTTCATCGTTGGCCAGATCACCTAGACCACCAGCTCCAACGGCTTCATCGCCATGACCCCAGAGAAGGCGTGGATTCAGTCTGCGCCGATCACTGCTTCACCTGCATCGGCTATGGCTTCGACCACGGTGGATACGGCTCCGATCACGATGGATATGGCTCCGACCACGATGGATCTAGCTCCGACCATGGTACATCTAGCTCCGACCATGCCTGCATCATCTTCAGCCACGCCGACAACTCGTCATCCGCTTCCCCGCTACAAAGGGAAGCAGATCGACAACACCGACCTGCTCGAATCCATCGATTGGGTCGGCACCAAACTCGCTGAAACCCTAGCTCTGGTAAGTACGATTCAAAATCAACCTAATGAGTAGGTAACCGCTCCCCACAATAGATCTACCTAACCAGCTTGGACCAGTTGCCCTGCATGACTTGGTACAGATCTCGTGGTCATATCTACTCCTAGGTGCTCCGCTCATCGCCGGCCAGCCTCCGTGATGGGTCTCCGGCTCTCCGAGTACGAAGCCTCGATGGAGAACCACTAGGTCCAACCCTATGGCCTATGAAACGCTGCCTCCAGCTATGCGTATAACCTACAATGCCACTTGGATCTATGTTTTACGCACCGACCTCGACCGAAGCCACGCAACTTCGTCAATATGATCCGGATTGAAGATTATAAAGAAGGATCCATCCACATAGTCCAAGAGGGCGACTCCAACTCCTCGTCTAGCATCACATCTAATGCATCTATCCACACTAAGCTTCAGCATCATGAAGATGAAGGCGTCAAGTATGATCTGGATATCCCAGACCACGCCCCAGGGTACTCACAATTCCCATCTTTCCCGCCAAGATGAGGGGATTTGATCCATGTTGTCAGCAATGACGAACCGCCAGCAGTTGGCAAAATAGAACAAGAAAGGACTGCACGCGAAGCACACAATATTGACTAGTTTAATCGCCGACAAATTGAAGCCGAAGTAGACCAGGAGGCACGACGCATAAGGGTCCAGCCACGTGACCTCAACGATGCTTTCGACAGGGTGGGGGACAAACAGGTCTTTAGGACTCCAAGTGCCAATGTAGCCGTCACCATGGTGACAATGCAACAGCTACCCAACACCCTGGAAACCCAAGCAGTTCATGATGAAATACGAGCCTATCTGACGGCTGCTATGGCCCAGACCGTAGAGATTGTAAACCAAGCTCGGGCTCCATCCGTCTTAGTCGAGTCAAGCCACAGCCGCCAGCACCCAAGTCACTCATAGCCACTCAACCAATGTGGCTCACGCAACAACAACCCATCAGACAACCATTAAGGCGAAAACGGTGGCCATGATGGTGGCCAGGATGACAACCGCCGTCGGGACGACAACCGCCGTGACATCCGAGATGATAACCGCTGGGACAACCGTGACAATCGCTACGATAACCATGGTCGTAGGACTAATCTAGATGGTAATCGTGATCGCCGCGATGGCAATAATGATCTCTACCATTACCTCGGTGGACATGATCTGCGCGCTCGCATCAACCAGAGAGCCGATGATCGAGCATCCCACGAAAGTTATTGCCGTATGGAATATGACACTGCCCACGGCCCGCTGGGTTTGAAGTAGTTTACTCCACACCTTCGCCAAGTCATATGGCCCAAGAATTTCAAGCTTGAGAAACTTTAGAAGTATGACAGCAAGGAAAACTCCGAATTATGGGTCATGCTCTATGAAACTACATGCAGATCAGCCATGGCTGATGAGCACATCATGTCTAACTATTTCCCTGTCGCTGTTGGCCATGCAGGTCACCAATGGCTAGTCAGCTTGCCAGCGAACTACTTTGACTCTTGGTAGGAGCTCAAGCAAGCCTTCATCGACAACTTCATTGCTACTTGTGAACAACCAGGCAACAAATACGATCTGCAATGGATTTGAGATCTAAAAGATGAGCCACTGCACGAGTATGTGCGGCGATTCTCGGAGATGCGCATCAAGGTCCCATCAATCTCCGACAACGAGGCAATCGAGGCTTTCATCACTGGCCTTTGCTTCCACGACGCCCTAAGGGACAAGCTCCTCCGCAAGAGACCTGACTCGGTCATAGCGCTCTTGGCCACCGCTAAGAAATATGCGGACACCGATGACGCTAAAAAGATAATTATTGAAGAAGCAGCAAGGGTTCCACGCTCTGACCACCCCCACACCGCGATGACTACCACGGCAACCATGGTCGGAACGACAATTTTGACCGCCGCAACCAGCGCAATGACTCCCGCGACCAGTGCGACCAACATAATCAGCGGCGTAACTGCCATGACGATTATAGGAGCAAGCGTGCTTGGGAAGACGACGGCGAGGTCAACACCGTTAAAAAGGGTGGTGGACGTCGTAATTACGAAGATGACTATGCCAAAGCATTGAAAGGGCCCTGCCAGCTCCATCCTAAGTCAAACCATACCATGGAGAATTGCCACGTTCTCAAGTCTATCTACACGCGTCAACAGGCTCCGGATATGTCTGACAAGCCTAACGACATAGGGGAACAGCGCAACGAGGATAACGACAACGACGATGTAGACCCTCGTCACAAGTATGTCAAGCCAACCGATCGCATACACACCATCATCGGAGGCAAAGTGTCCATCGAAACAAAACAAGAACACAAGCTGCTCGCCCATGCTTGCTTGAATGTTCCCAACAACAACAACCTCCTCACTGATCCGTAGCTCCCTCCATGATCTCACCGTGAAATCTCCTTCAACAGAAAGGACCAATGGGCCACAATACCTGAGCTAGGGCATTTTCCCCTGGTCCTTGATCCTTGTATCAACAAGGTTAAGTTCGACAGAGTACTGATCGACGGTGGTAGCTCCATCGACATACTGTTCAAGAACAGCTTGCCCGCCCTAAAGATAGCTCAGGCGGACCTCAAGCCATACGAGGCACAGTTCTAGGGTGTTCTCCCCAGATAGAGCTCTACACCTCTCGGGCAGATCACGCTACCTGTGCAGTTTGGGACCCTGGACCACTTCCGCACTGACTACGTCAACTTCGTGGTCGCTGACTTCGATGGCACCTACCATGCTTTTCTTGGTCGACCGTCGCGCACCAAGTTCATGGCCATACCTCATTACAGGTATCTGGTGCTCAAGATGCCTACCGAGAAAGGAGTTCTAACCCTCCGAGGCAACGTGTATGCAGCTTATACCTGCGAAGACGATAGTTTCAAAATAGCAGAGGCTCACGACCTCTCTATTCGCATGGCCGAGACCATGATCGATGCCAAGAAGACCTTGACCGACCACCTGGAGACCCTAGAGCTCGAGGCTCCACGCAAGAACATCAAGTCTAAGGAGCACAAGGTGATCCAGCTGGTCGACGGTGATCCCAGCAGAATGACCCTTATTGGGGCCAACCTGGATCCCAAATAGGAAGACGCGCTCGTCAGGTTCTTGAGGAGCAACATGGATGTGTTCGCATGGAAACCTGCTGACATGCCCGGTGTACCTCGGAACTTGATCGAGCACTCCTTGAATGTCAACGGCAAGGCCAAACCTATCAAGCAGAAGCTACGATGGTTCGCTCGCGACAAAAAGGAGGTGATTAGGGTAGAAGTTACATGACTTTTGGTAGCCGGATTTATCAATGAAGTGTATCATCTGGAGTGGTTAGCCAACCCGGTTCTTGTATGCAAAAAGAATAATGAATGGAGAATGTGCGTTGATTACACTGATCTCAACAAACACTGCCCTAAGGACCCCTTTGGCTTACCTCACATAGACGAGGTCGTAGATTCAACTGCCGGTTGTGAGTTGCTTTCCTTTCTTGATTGCTACTCTGGTTATCATCAGATCGCTCTCAAAAAGGACAACCAGATCAAAACATCTTTTATCACGCCTTTCGGCGCCTATTGCTACATGACCATGTCGTTCGGGCTCAAGAACACCGGGGCTACCTACCAACGCACTATACAAGCTTGCCTCAAAGACAAGATAAAAGACGACCTCGTCGAGGCTTATGTTGATGATATAGTTGTCAAAACCAAGGAAGCATATACCCTTGTTGACAACCTGGAACGCACCTTTGTAACCCTTAACACATTTCAGTGGAAGTTAAACCCAAAGAAGTGCATCTTTGGTGTTCCTTCTAGCATACTACTCGACAACGTCATCAGTCACGATGGCATACGCCCTAACCCAGAGAAAGTCAAAGCTGTCCTAGACATGAAGCCACCCAAAAAGGTGAAGGATGTTCAGAAGCTTACCGAATGCATGGCCACCCTTAGCCGTTTCATATCAAGATTAGGCGAAAAGGGATTACCATTCTTTAAACTGCTCAAAGCATCCGAAAAGTTTAAGTGGTCGGAGGAAGCAGACGCTGCCTTCATGCAGCTAAAACAATACCTTACGTCACCTCCAGTCCTCACTACTCCAAGAGAAGATGAAACACTCCTGCTTTACATTGTGGCTACTAATCGAGTGGTCTCCACGGCCATGGTGGTCGAGCAAGACGAGTTCGGCCACGTCTACAAGGTGCAGTGACCAATCTATTTCATCAGTGAGGTACTCAATGAGTCCAAGACCAGGTACCCACAGATTTAGAAGTTGATCTACGCCATACTGATAACATCCCAAAAGTTGAAACACTACTTCGATGGATATCGTGTGGTGGTCATGACCGAGTATCCTCTGCGAGACATCATTAGCAACAAGGATGCGAACGGGCGCATCATTAAATGGGCAATGGAGCTATGCCCCTTTTCCTTGGAATTTGCAAGCCGTACGACAATCAAGTCCTAGGCACTCGTCGATTTCATCGTCGAGTGGACAGACTTAAGCACGCCTGCCTCTCCAAGATCCGATGAGTATTGGACGATGTACTTCGATGGCTCTCTCAACATCGACGGCAGGAAAGTAGGAGTCCTTTTCATGTCACCATCCAAGGAGCAGCTCTAGTACATCCTCAGGATTTATTTCCTAGCATCTAACAACACCACCGAGTACGAAGCATGCCTACATGGTTTGCGCATTGCGGTTGAGCTTGGTGTTAAATGTCTCTACGTCTATGGAGACTCTACTCTGGTTATCAACCAACTCAACAAGGACTGGGACACGACCAGCAAAAAGATGGATGCATACTGCAAATCGATCAGAAAGCTAGAAGGCAGGTTCTATGGCATCGAGTACATACACGTGGTCCGGGACAAGAATCAAGCAACGGATGCACTGTCAAAGTTAGGATCATCTCAAGCCAAAATCCCACATGGCGTATTCATCCAAGACCTACTCATGCCTTCCATCAAAGAGGAAGATTCCATGGTAGGCAAGCCTCCAGACCAGCAATTGGTGGCTACAGTTTTGGCATCAAGCACCGCCGAGCCGCCTCCGACCACTCATGAGCTCGACTGGAGAATACCTTTCATCAAGTACCTAATAGATGGCAGCGGTTACACTGATCGGATAGAAAACGAGCGCCTGATGTGTCGCAGTAAGCAGTACCTGCTCGTTGATGGCAAGCTATGGCGCAAGAACGCAAAGGAGGAGATCTTGATGAAGTGTATAACCTAGGAGGATGGTGAGCATCTCCTAGACCAAATCCACTAAGGCTCCTGCAGCAACCACGTGGCCTCAAGAACGCTGGTCGGTAAGGCTTTCCGAGCAGGGTTCTATTGGCCGTCAGCAGTAGCCGACGCAGAGAAGCTAGTTCGCCACTGTGAGGGTTGTCAGTTCTTCGCCAAGAGAATCCACATACCAGCACATGAGATCCAGATAATACCAGCTTCTGGGCCCTTCGCATGCTGGGGACTGGATATGATCGGGCCCTTCAAACCGGCTCTAGGGAAATTTACATGCGTCTTTGTGCTGATCGACAAATTTTCTAAGTGGATAGAATACATGCCTTTGGTACAGGCATCCTCAGAAAAGGCTATCACTTTCCTCGACTAGGTCATCCATTGTTTCGGCATACCCAACAGCATCATCACTGATCTGGGTACTCAGTTCACTAGGAACGCTTTTTGGGACTTCTGCGATGAAAGGAGCATAGTAGTAAAATACGTCTCGGTGGCGCACCCTAGAGCTAATGGACAAGTCGAGCGGGCAAATGGCATGATCTTGGATGCGTTGAAGAAGAGGATGTATAGAGAAAATGACAAAGCTCTCGGAAGATGGCTCAAAGAGTTACCAGCCGTGGTCTGGGGCCTCAGAACTCAACGCAGTCGTAATACCAGCGTCTCACCATACTTTATGGTTTACGGCGCTGAGGCAGTCCTCCCAGCAGATATAGCTTTCAGATCAGCATGGGTAGAGAATTTCGACGAAGGCAAGGTCAATGAAGTACGGGAGCTAGAAGTGAATAGTGCAGAAGAAAAGCGGCTCAATTCTTGTGTACGTACGACCAAATACCTTGCTGTTTTGCGCAGGTACTACAACAAGAACGTCAAAGAGCGATTCTTCATGGTCGGGGACCTGGTCCTGAAGTGGAAAATGAACCAGGCTGGTGTCCATAAACTCACAACCCCATGGGAGGGGCCCTTCATGATCAAGGAAGTCACACGACCAACGTCTTACAGGTTAGCTCACCTGGACGGTACAGACGTACCAAACTCGTGGCACATCGACAAGCTTAGACGTTTCTATGCTTAACTACTGAGATATGTACTCCTCTTGTACTTTCAATTTACTTCAATAAAGCTATTATGATTTCTCCAACCACTCTAATGTGTCACTTTGAATTTTATGGTTATTCTATCTTAGCCAATAAAAGCCGACCACCACTTCTACGGTTTTCGGAGCAGGCCCTGTCTCTGGTTCTTCCCAACACGTGCATGGGATCCGCTCTCTACGTTATGGGTGATCGGCAGGTCCCCCTTGGTTTGACTTGTCCGTGTCTATGTGTGCATAGGTCACGCACCTCACACTCCGACCACATGGCAAACTAGGGCCGCACAAACTTTTCGGGATGATGTGTTGAGCAAAATGGTACAACTAAACAGAACGTTAACATGTTCTCACTTAGTTACACCAACATAAGTTTTAAGCTTAAATATGTTTTATACAAAGCAAACAAGCTTATAAGGATATACAGTTACGTTATTACAAGCTTGCCTGATGAGGCCCAAGTTTATAATAACACAACTATGTCCTCCTTCTATAGCTCTAAGCCTATTACATTGGCTGGTCGAGGCGCATGGCACCTACTGCTCGCTGCTTCTGATATCCTACTCGAGTCTTGGGGACTCTTGTGCTAATCGAGCTGAAGGGGATGGCCCCGCCGATGCCTGGCTGGTCAAGACCGCAGGCTTCATTGGCAGGCTTGCAACTAATGGCGTTTCTAGCTGACTTGTCGATGGCATCCCCTGTACAGGTGCTGTCCCACCTCCACACAGGTTAATGTCACCAATTATCTTTGACGACAGGTCTAGCTGAGCCATCTGAAGGTCCTCCGCCTTGTCTGGGTCTACCTCTTTTGGGTATCCAGCCTCCAGGCGCTTGAGATCGATCAGGGGGTAGTGGGCACGCACCATGTTTAGCACATGGGCACCCGTGTACTCACTCGCCTCCTTCACGAACTCTTGGAACCATCCCCATGCTTTTCTACATCTCTCGACCAGTCCGAGCTGGGGGGTCCTTGGCTCTTCCTCTGTGAGCGCCGGGTCGATAAGGTCGAGGATGGGCAAAATGCTAGTTGCCACTTCCTGGCACCAGTTCTTCCATGTGTCCCAATCCTCGGTGGCCTCAAGACATCATACTTTCCAGCCATCACGCTCTTTCATCACGGCTTCTAGATGCCTCTTGGCATTGACTTTTAAAACTGCAAACCATACAAGACATCAAATGTAACGGCACAACAAGATAAGACGGGCAACAGAATGAGAAAGGTGGTCTGGAATACTTACTTTTCAGTTCCTCCTTCATTTTGGTGGTGTGGTCCTAGAGTTGAGACTGGTTACATGCCAGTTTCTCGTTGTCCTCCTTCAGGCGACCACACTCTACGGTCACGTGGCTTTTCTCCTCTTGGAGACGGGTTACTTCAGCTTCTAAGCCTGCATTACAGCTGTCACTACCAACAATGAAACAACACGTGTCATACACTTGCTGTGATAAAATGACAACTTACTTGTTTTTTCCCATTCTTTGTTATTGAGCTGGTCGACCAGGTTCTGGTTCTGTGCCTCTCGCTCTATCCTCTCCTGGTCAGTGGCTTCAAGTTGGTGGTGCAAGCGTTCCACCTCGGTCGCTAGTTCTCTATTGTTCGCCATGATCCCCTCAATTTGGTCGAAGCACCTCTTTTGGTACTTTGCGGTCTTCATCAAGTCCTGCATATAAACAAGCTAAGTCAGACAGTTCAACTACATAGTAGGGTCAAGTGGTCAAGCCAAACATACCTAGACTTCCATCACCAGATGCTTTACCGCTCATTCAACTTTTAGGGTCTCTTCGACCTCTGGGATTTCTTCATGCATAACCCACTCGTCGTTCCACCAGCGCGACACATATACATGTTGTCGCTTGTCTTGGGGGTGGCCCAGGATCTCTTCTACCTCGTCCTCTTCGGCCTCTTGTTTAGGGGGCGGTGCTGGTCTAGAGTCTATAGTCTCCGTGACCACTATGGCTTTCCCATGAGCCATAGCATCGGCAAGCATGCTCTATGCCAACTCTGGTTGCTGCTCCTCGGCTTGGTCTGGTTCCCTTGGCGCCAAGGTATTTGCTTCAGCAGGGTTAGTGCTCAGAGCCCTTGTACTTTGCTCGGCTGTCTTCTCGACCAGCTGCTCAGGGACTAATGTTTGGCCACTCGTCTGCTGAGGTTCTGGCTAAATTTCTTCTACAGGTTCCTCCACAACCGGCTGCTGAGCAATTCTTTCCATTGGTACTGGCGAAGCTGTGCCACACCCGGCTAGCTGGTCGGGATTTTCGGTGGACGCCGACCTGACATACCAGAGAAAAGTTTAGAAGACAATAGTAATTAATACAAATTATAAGCTTACATCAAAGTTACAGATACTTATAGCTTAGAAGCATGGAATGACGTGGCGAAGGAGCGTCTCTTCGATCGCGCCTGCTCCATGTGCTCAGCGGGTTCCACCGGGTCTTTTTCCATGACCGGTACTAGCGCTGGGGTTTGGTGCTCGACACTTCCCCCGCTTGTCCTCTGTGTTGCAGTGGTCAGTGATGTGATCACTGTTGGCATAGAGGAGCCACCCTGCTCCATTGACCCCATTTGTCTCCTCCTCTTTCGAGGGACGAGTCGGAAGATGTTCGCATCCTCTGTTTCATCGTCTAAAAGAGGGAAGATGGCCTAACGATGTTTGTTAGCCGCTGGCCGCTTGCCAGCAGCCCTGGCCGTTGCCTCCTCCCCAACCTCGAGTGTCGCCCAGTGGACGTCTTCGGTCCTGGCACTGGTCTGGGCGGTTGGGCCGGCAACTTGCGGCCAATCCACACCAGGGGGCGGAGACACGAACACTGCTACCCGGTCATGACCATTACTCTAGGAAACATAAAGGAGACAACAGTCAATTTCTTATTACAACATAATTCTACAGGTACAAGGAATCATCATTTACCTTTGGGGGAGGTCAGGCCAGCTTGAAGGCGTGCTCGATGTCGTTTAACCTGACATAATTGGGATCGGCTAGGTTGAATAGCTCCCCAATCCTGTCCTTGACTTCTATCTTGTCAAGTGCCTCTTTTCTGGTCCTCGTTGGATCTGTGCTCCCCTGGTACTCGAAGCCAGGATGTACCCTCTTTTGGCAGGGCTGGATCCTTCGGCTGATGAAGTTACTGACCACGCTTGGGCCATCCAGCTTTCCCCACGGGATCATCCTGAGCAGTTCTGCGATCTGCTCTAAGCGCCCGGGCTTCTCTGACCAGCTGTTCTTCTTCTCCGGAATCAACCCCACGTCGCACAGGGTGATCGTGTTGGGTTCTTCATGGATGTAGAACCACTTCTTGTACCATTCGTCTAGTGAGGTGTTCCAGGGGTAGTGCAAGTACTGGGCCTTCATGCCGTCATGCAGATTGAGGTATACGCCTCCAGCTACCTTTAAGCCCCTGCTTCCTTTCTTCTGCAGACAGAACAGATGGTGAAAGAGGTCGAAATGGGGCTGGAAGCCACCATAGGCTTCGCAAAGATGGATGAAGGTGGAGACAAGAAGAATTGAGTTGGGATGCAGATTGCAAATCCCAATCTCGTAATACAAGCAGAGCCCCTGAAGGAAAGGGTGCACTGGAACCCCAAAACCCCATTTGAAGAAATCCTCGAAAACCACAATCTCACCTGGTTATGGATCGGGGAAGCTTTCTCCTTCCGGCGTGCGCCATCCCACGAGTGCCTTGTTGTGGAGCACTCCCATGGTGATGAGGTCTTCGATGGTCTGCTCATTGCTCCTTGACCTCCACCACTCCTTCGCCATGACTCCGCCTTTCTTTTGGGCATCTCTCTTTGCCATTAATCTACCCTTGCTAAAGGGGTGGATGCGGTGGAGGGGAGATTGGTGATGATTTTTGGAGGAATAGGGTTCAGCAAGAGGAAGAAGAAGGTTGCGGCGGCGAATGACAATAGGGATCGGTAAAAGTAACTTACCAGGTCTATATTATAAATAACCAATGTCGTAGAACCGACCAATTTATAAGAGTACAAGTATGATGGTAGCCCGTAAGCGGTTGCACTGTCATACTTGAACCCATATAAATCCGATAGTCCGTCGAGTACCACGACGGTTCTCGATAAATGATTTACAACAACCAAGATCGTACAGGATTCAACATACATGCCACATATTACATAAAGTTCACAGATACATTTCATCATCAGAGTACGAATAAAAGTTATTACAAACCGAGTTTGATAGATAAAGCGGAAGCAATTAAGTTCAAAAATAAAGTTTCCAACATAGTTTGATACAGTGCCAAGTAGGATCACGATCCACAAAAGCAAAGATGGGGATTAATAAAGAAGCCTGCCCAAGGCTTACTCCTCATCCATGGCGGGATAGAAGCAACTCTTGCAATAACCATGATACATAGTGCCATCTGCAATAATGGGAAATAAAACCCTGAGTACGAGAAGGTACTCAGCTAGACTTATCCGTCATGAACTAGAAATAAAATGACTCCAAGGATTATGCAAGGCTGTATAAGTGAACGTCGCTTGACAACATTTTGCATAAAAGCAATTAACGTAGTTGGACCATTACGATGCCTTTATCAAGTTAATTATAACTATCCATTTCTAGATTAGCAACTATCCTATGCCAAACATGTGGTATATCATTTAGAAGCATACAATAGTAACCATAGCAGGTATTGTAATTCCATATTCATCTGAACCATCATGTTTCATAACACAGTTACTACGATGTTGGGACTAGCCAAGTTTCTCACTATCCGGGAGAGATGGCGATTCAAATCGATTTCAACTAGTTGGGAATTTATTCCTAACACAAACCCAGGTCTACCAGCCACGATAGCCTTAGGTCACCTTTGGTACAACTCAGGTACACATTTCGTGGGTCCGTACCACGCCGCACAATCTGGAACACCAGATGCCAGGACATTCAGGCCTAGCCTGCCCTTGGGCTAAGTCTGATCGTTCCCCGAAAGGAGCGCACAACAGAATGGGTCTCGGCCTGAGTTGAATTACTCGGCTTTGCGGTCGGAATGAGTTATTCGGCCAGCTATGTGAGAGGCATGCGTTCAATCTTGTCAGAAGCGCCAACAATGGTATGGTCCTTAATCGACACAGACAGGGATAGATCCACACCCAAGACCTCCATGTCTTGTTGCTTCTCTATCGTCATCCCGCCCGGTCTTGATTTTCTTTTACCCCATGGTTCTGTTCCACGATAGCAAATATAGCCAACCGTGCTCTAGTATCCACCTATATCTCATAGGTGATAGGACATCACCCGACTTCTACCGGTCTAAGCATGGCTAAGCATATATTCGATCCTGGACCTATACCGGTTAAAGGTGTAATATCTGGATAAGGAATTTATATGCATCAAGTGGTTCCATTCAACCCTTATAACCTAATGCATCAATCATAAGTACTTAAGTAAACATTTGTAAAATACTGGGAGACTTAGAATGCTTCGGGGCTTGCCTCATAGAAAGGAAGTAGGGCGGTGGTCAGGGCACTCCAGAAGCTCTTCAGGATTCTGCTCCACGCCTTCGAGAGCTGCGGCTTGCGGTTCTCCTGCTGGTCCCCTTCCTCTGCTTCTTCGAATTCCAGCAACGTTAACTCTTCCTCCGATCCTAGATGCATGAATATGGCATAAGAATTACGAATGCATATATGTTAACAAGTGCATCATGTTTATTGAGTAGGTGCATATCTCTTCTCGATTATTTAATTATCTACTTCCACAATGCATCGATTATACCACAAAACAGCAGCTACTTGTTTCACTCATAACTAGAGTTTTACTAATCCAAATATAGTGATCCTAGACTTTCTGGAAAGCTTATCAAATTCTCTACAACTTTGTTATTAACCATTGTTACAGTACACATCATTTTCAACATGCAACTCATGAAACTCCAGAATCTGTCCGGAAACTATTCAATTTGCAATACAAAGTAACAATACTTCTACTTCATGTAATCAGTCAAAATTTGACAACATAAAATCTATCAATAGTTTAAGCATACCAAATACATTTAAGATAATATAATGGTGAAGCCCAAACTATTTATTTAAATGCCTTTATTATTTTACCTAGATTTTTAGGTTAAATAATAAACATATACCAGATGTACTTCATAAATTCTCAAAAATTTACAATGCCTTACTAATGCTATCAAAGGACTACTGTAAAAGTTTCATGCCATTTCATTCAATAAAACACTCTATACAAAAATGACAAGACAGAAAGACTTAAAGTAGCATAAATAGAAAACCCTAGTGAAAAGTGTCAAGCAATAGATTCCCTATTTTTCTTAGCATCCATATGGTACTAGGATTACCTCCAACAAATTTCATGAATTTTGGATTCATAAATAATTTATAAAAATTCATGCAAGGATTAACTATTCATAAAAGAAAAATCTATAACTATAAATCTACACATGCACTGGTCCTCAAATTTTTACCAGAGTTCAAATATGACAAGAATAGCTTACCACAAAAATTTCATAATTTTTGGAGTACAGGAACTCTAGATATAAAATAAACAAATTTGCATGCATTCAAAAGCACATTTCAAATTTCTATTTAAATCTCCAAAAATTTCTACTGCAATTGTTAAGAACATATTTTTTCTAAATACTACACTTCCTAAGGAACACTACACAATTTATTGCACAATTTTGGAAGCTACCAAACTGGAGATACAAAAATTACAAAACAACACCAGATCTGGATTTAAATGAACTAGCCTATTCTACTCCTGTCGCTGACCGGTGGGACCCGCCTGACAGAGGACCCCACACGCCAGTGAGACACGAACAAAGCAGCGGCACTACGAGACAGTGGCATGGCCAAAGCTCACCGACGGCGAGGTTGCCGGCGGTGACATCATCACCCAGTGACCTACTCAACCTAGCGCATCTATCGCACCACTTGGCCGGCCCTATCGTCGACGCTAAGCACAGTGGCGGCATTCATGGCGGCACGGTGGAGCCGGACAACGGCGCTACGCTGACGAAGACCACGGCGAAGCACTAAAAGGCGCGGATGAGCTTCCATGAGCTCAGGTGAACCTATCGCACAAGGTTGCACGGCCAACGGTGGAGGGAGGTGCCCCAGCCACGGTGACGGGCACGGCGGTGATGCTCCGGCAAGCTCGTGCGCGTTGCTGTGGCTTACCAAGCATGGTCAGCGAGCACGGGTGGAGGCGGTGAGTCGCGGGAGCTCTGGTGGAGGCGTTGCAGTGGTGGAGAAGCGACGAGGGCGAGCTGGCATTGGCTATGGCGATGGCGGCGCTCGGTGCGGAGGCGGCGGCTGCTGTGGTTGCGCGCAAGGACGAAGGAGGCAGAAATGGGAAATGAGGGTGCGCGGAGGGAGCGGACAGACGCTGGGGAGTTGAAGGCGCACGTCTGCCTACCTTGGCTGCGCTAGGCAGAGCACCGACGACGCGCGGCCGTCGCAGCCTCCACGCGGCGCGCGATGCCTGAAGCCGGTCGGCCACCGAACGACGATTCAGTTGGTTTAGTTAACACGATGGCTGCCTGACAGCGTGTTTTCCAAGCCATTTCACCGCTAAACCGTGGCTCCAAAGCATAAACCGTCTAAACAAAAATCATAGCTCAATGTACCAGCTTCCATTCTTGTTCAAAGAGCTCATGCCAATTCCCAACCGAACTCGAGTTATAACATCCCAAAGGTCGGTTGTCAGCACGGTTAGGGTACAAGACTTAGAAAAATTTCTAAAGTGTTGAAATCTTGATTTTGCTGATTTTTGTGGGACCAATTCAAGCATGTTAGAAGCTAAATCAATCAATGACCCAAAAATAAAAGTTGTTCCTTATGTCAAATACTACAACTTTACTTTAGTGATCTCCTCCATGCAAGGACTCTAACACCTAGTTCAAACTTGGTCAAACAAGCTACATTCAAAAGATGGTACATACTTAAACTATGACATAATGACCTAATTAGCCCTAGCCATAAATACCAAAGTTGTTCATGATGATATTCTAAACATGTTTAAGCTATTTGCAAGGTCACACAATCATCTACATGTTTACACTCATGATCATATGCACATACACATGGAAACATGAAATAATAAGAATGTTGCATATGTTTCAATCAAATGTTTCAAGTGTCAAAGCTTATATATGAATGCTTTATGATCATGCTCATGCTATGCAAGTCAAGTTATGCAAGGCTAACACCCAAGGTGTTACAACCAAGAGCTCCGTTGTTTTGTTCGCTCAAGATTCTTGGGAGACGTGCACACACGCCGTAGACAGTTGTTTTCACAACCTCGAGATCTACGCCAATAAACGCGCCCCTTCGTTACCAGTGTATGCACCTCTTTGTTGATAGTGTGAGAGGGCCCACACTGATGTACCTCCATACAGGTGCCAAGCGACTGTTTGCCAGAAAAGAGCAAGAAGACAGAGTGACGTACTATACCCGTCTGCTTTTTTGACCAGACATGTCATATTGGACTTAACAGAGAAAGGAGATAAATAAATACACCAAATAATAATACAAGCGGTGTTCATTTTTTTGCTGCATGTCTTGTGCTCAAGGATGGACTAGACTACTACAATGCTCGGGGACTGCCCAGACCACTGCCGTGCTCGAGGACTGCCTAGACCACTGCCGTGCTCGGGGAATGCTCCGACCACTACCGTGCTCGGGGACTGCTCTGACTACTAATGTGCTTAGGGACTGTCCTGACCACTGCTCGGAGAATGGTTCTCCTCGGCTACATATGGTTTGTACTCACATACAGTTGAGAGACATTTATTTAGACCTTGCTACAAGGCTCATACTTCGCCTTCCAGCAAGCTCAGGGACTACATCGGTATAATGCACCTACCAGTGCATCTCGTGTTGCCTGCATGACGATTGGATTCTTAACTTTAGTAGAAATTCTTTTTTAGACCCTAGCACCACGTGCCTACGTCACCTACTACCAGGCTCGGGGACTAAGTGGGCACACTTCACCTTGCGGTGAATGTGTTTATTTAATCGACCCCTATGCTTTGAATGATTGTAAGGATTACTAATGTGCTCGGGGACTATCCCGACCACTGCTCGGAGAATGGTTCTCCTCGGCTACATGTGATTTGTACTCACATACAGTTGAGAGACATTTATTTAGACCTTGCTACAAGGCTCATACTTCACCTTCCAGCAAGCTTGGGGACTACATCGGTACGATGCACCTGCCGGTGCATCTCGTTTTACCTGTACGGCAAATGGGTTCTCAACTAAACTGGGAATTCTTTTTAGACCCTAGCACCACGAGCCTACGTCACCTACTACTAGGCTCGGGGACTAAGTGGGCACACTTCACCTTGCGGTGAATGTGTTTTGTTTTCTGACCCCTACGCCTCTGACGTTCAAGGATGCTATGCTTCAAGACCACTTACATTTCTTTTCAAAAATACAAGTGGGCACACTTCTCAGGATGGAAATCTTTTTCTTTTTTCTTAAGAGCACCATACATTCTTTGGACAACCTACTTCTCTGGCAATGATGGTGGTCAGAGATGTCAAGGACTCAAGCCTTACTTGTCGGAGAAGGTTAAAATGGCGTGTCGCAGCATAATACATGGTGCTTGAGGACTAGCTATGGGGGTATTAACCCCTATACCCTTACGGCTAGGCTTGGGCTAGCCCGGATCAGTGGGTTCAGTCCACCAAAAGACGACGCGAGGCCCTGCCAACCTGTTCGGAGTCCCGCGTAAGGAGTCAAGATAGATTTGGCGATCAAGCAAGATCCTGGTCAGTTAGAATAGGAATCCTTATCCAGCCACATATGGCAATTGTAACTGGCTAGGATTAGTTTCTAGATCTATAACCCTGCCCCCCGAACTATATAAGGCGGGCAGGGGACCCCCCCTAAAAACATCTCTCATTGACACACAGCAAAACAAATCAGACGCAGGACGTAGGTATTACACCTTCTTGGCGGCCGATCCTAGATAAAACCTCGTGTCTGTCTTGCGTCACCGTCTTGTTTGTGGCTTGCGCATCTATCTACCGATAATCTACTACCTTGGGCATACCCCTAGGTAGACTACCAACTATATTTCGTCGACAATGTGGATGGCGGCGATGTGGTCTTGGATCTTCTTCCTGTCCTTCTCTGGGATGCCCACTTCCTCCATGACTCTAGGGCCTCTTTGATCAGGCACTCGGTGAACTCCGATAGAGGGATGGCGGTGTCGTTCATGAGGTAGAACCACTACACGTGCCACCCATTGTTGGATGTCAAAAGCTACATGGACGGGTACTCACCGACCTAATTGTTCTAGAGTTGTATGCTAGCGCACCCCATCAGCTTGTGCAGCTCCTGCCTACCGCTCTTCTCCCTCTTCTTCTAGAAGATGATGGCAAAGAAGTGCCTCCACAAATTGAAGTGGGGGCTAATCCCTAGGAATCCCTAACACAGGGCAATGAACACCACCATGTGCTGGATCCCATTAGGATTGAGATGTTGTAGCTCAATCTTGTAGTAGTGCAGCAGCCCCTGAAGAAATCTATGGGCAGGGGTCGCAAACCCACGCTCATGGAAGTGGGCAAATGAAACCACATAGTCATTGGGCGGTGATGACAAGTCCTCCTCGCTGGGCAGCAGCCACTCCTCAGTCGAGGTCTATGCGTGGAGAAGATCATGATGGATGAGGCCCTCCATGCGCTAAAAGGTGATGTCAGAACAACACCACGTATCCATTGGCGGTGGGGGTGGTTGGATGTGGGCTCAACAACGGCGAGGATTCGGAGGCAGCAAACCTAAGCGATTGGCGACGGTGGTCATGGCTACGAAGGCAAGGATGCAAGGTATAGAACCCAAGGGGCTAACCCTTTGGTTTTATAAGGGTGACGAGTGCGAGAAAACCAACCGCCCGCCTAGATCTCCATGATATTTCACCTCTCTGAACGGGCCATGACCCGTCATAGGTAAGGGATACAGAGCTAAAAACTCTACTACGGCCCATCTAGGCCCAGGAGTTCGAAGGTTGGCCCACCGATGGGTTCAACAACCGCTAGCGGCTAGTACCCGGGCACGCGAGCATCGTGGGCATCCCAGCCCACGTTCGAGTCTCGGTCGGGTATGATCCATGTTTTCTCGAAGAAAGGCACAGAGCTCCCGGGACTAGTCGAAAGGACTCGAGAACTATATGGATTGATCGCTGAGAATCTAGAGCCGGTCACCAGCTGACCCAAGCCGGATCCCCATGAATGGGATGTTGGGGCCCCACTCGGACTAGCCCATTGATAGCTCACCGAGCACCATGATTCATCCATAGAGGAAAATCTTGACATGGCTTGGCCCCTTTGTTTTTATCGGGAAAAATGCTTAAGGGAAGACAATCAAGAAGATGAGTCATTCCTCAACCGAACCCCTACTCTAGGCGAGGGCTCGAGGAAAGTTAGACTCACACAAAGATAGAACAATCGGTCATGGAATGACAAACCCCCATAGGGGTTGAAAATTAGGAAAGACTTTTTCTGACCTACCAGATCTCATGGCTATACCCTCGAGGGGTCTGATCTCAATGAAGGGGAATCACCGTCCCTAGGTCATGCTATGGGCGACAAAAGAATACCTAGGCCCTCAGAGTCCTACCATTCAGAAAAGCCTCCGAAAGAGTATTCTACTCCTCCATAGTCTTGGGGGCTACTATCGAGGACCAATACTAGGGTACCCAAAGAGGAGGAGCTAATGGCTATCAACATTGATTCATCAGAGCAGTCAAGAGCATGACTATGGCTCCAACCGACCCCTAGACGCGCAAGCTCTGCCTTGCCCAACCTCTGGGGGTGTGGACCCCATAGCTGCGGGCTCTGTCTTGCCCGACACCGTAGCACGGGCTCCACCTCGCCCGACCCCATAGCCGCGGGCTCTGTCTTGCCCGACACCATAGCATGGGCTCTGCCTCGCCCAACCTCTAAGGGTTGGCTCTGCCTCGCCCAACCCTAGAGGGCTGGCTCCACCTTGCCTAACACCAAGGCCATGGGCTCTGCTTTGTCTGACCCCTGAGGGCAAGCTCCACCTCACCCGACACCGTGGCCGTGGGCTTCGCCTCGCCCGACCTCTGAGGGCTGGCTCTGCCTCACCTGACCCCTAACGGTTGGGTCTACCTCGCTCGACACCATGGCTATGGGCTCTGCCTCCCCTAACCTCTAAGGGCTGGCTCCGCCTCACTTGACCTCCAAGACCATGGGCTTCACCTCACCTAACCCTTCGATTTGTGCTCCACCTAGCCTAGCCTTTAGTCATGGGCTCCGCCTCGCCCAACCCTAAGGCTACGGGCTCCACCTCACCTATCCCTGAGGTTGCAGACTTTATCTCACCCGACGGAGACCCATGCCATCGCCCACCACTCCAGGTCCAAGTGTATGGGCCTAGTGAAATGTCCTAATATGGCTAGAGGGGGGTGAATAGCCTATTTAAAAATCTACAAATCAACTAGAGCAATTTGATTAGTATGACAAATAGCGTAATGCAAACTTGCTCTAGCTCTACAAGGGTTGCAAGCCACCTATCCAACAATTCTAGTTGCAATAATTACTTAGGCACCCAAACTTGCTATGTAACTACTCACTAAGAGCTCTCAATCTTGCTACTCTAAAGAGCTCAACTAGATGAATGTGAATAATAAAGCAAGCTCTCAATTCTAATTACACTAAAGAGCTTGTATCAACTAGTTTGCAAGAATGTAAATAAGTGAGTAGGGTGATTATACCGCAATGTAGGGGATGAACCAATCACAAGATGAAGATTAAGCCAATCACTGGGAGAATGCAAATGACAAGAGACAACCGATTTTTTCTCCCAAGGTTCACGTGCTTGCCAACACAATAGTCCCCATTGTGTCGACCAACACTTGGTGGTTCGACAGCTAAGAGGTGTTTCACAAACCTTGTCCACACGATTGGACACCACAAGAACCTACCCATAAGTGAGGTAACTCAATGACACAAGCAATTTACTAGAGTTACCTTTCAGCTCTCCGCCGGGGAAGGTACAACTCCCCTCACAATCACCGAAGGCGGCCACGAACAATCACCAACTCGTGCCGATCCTCCACCGCTGCACCAAGCCATCTAGGTGGTGGCAACCACCAAGAGTAACAAGCGAAATCCATAGCGCAACACGAATACCAAGTGCCTCTAGATGCAATCACTCAAGCAGTGCACTTGGATTCTCTCCCAATCTCACAAAGATGATGGATCAATGATGGAGATGAGTGGGAGTGCTTTGGCTAAGCTCACAAGGTTGCTATGTCAATGAAAATGTGCAAGAGCTGGAGCTTGAGCCGGCCATGGGGCTTTAAATAGAAGCCCCCATCAAATAGAGCCATTATACCCCTTCACTAGGCATAATGCGGGCTGACCGGACTCTAGACCCAGCGTCCGGTCAACCGATGTAAGCCATGTGTCATTGTTCATTCAACAGGAACCACCCGATCGCAATGGCTAAGTAGCGACCGGACGCTCCGGCATAAGTGACCGGATGCTGGACCCCTAGCGTTTGGTCATTTATAGTAAGGTTCCAAACCAAGTTTTCTTTGATCGGACGCATCCGGTCCACCTCAACCGGACACACCTCAGCGTCTGGTGCAAAACCCTGGATACTATGCTGACCCGTCAGTTCGACCAGACTTAGACTTACAGCGTCCGATCAATTCAGACCTAGCATCCGGTCATAGTGAAAACCGTGAGACTGAGTTCCTTTCTCCTCTATCTTCTTCACCTTTGCTCAAATGTGCTAACCACCAAGTGTATCAACTTGTGCACATGTGTTAGCATATTTTCACAAACATTCTTCATTTGCTTGATTTGAAGACCAAGGAAGTAACTAAGTTCTCCAATCATAGACATCTCAAACTCACTTGCCATCATCTTGCCAAACTCCTCACAAAATTCTTGATTTGTTGATCCAAAAATGATGTCATCAACATAGATTTGCATTACAAACAAGTCATTTCCAAGCCTTTTGGTGAAGAGAGTGGTGTCAACCTTTCCCATCTTGAATCCCTTAGAGAGTAGGAAATCCCTCAATCCCTCATACCATGCTCTTGGTGCTTGTTTCAATCCATACAAAGCCTTTCTCAACTTGTAAACATGGTTGGGTTTCTTTTCATCTTCAAAACCGGGAGGTTGCTCAACATACACAAGCTCATTGATGTACCCATTGAGAAATGCACTCTTCACATCCATTTGATACAACTTGATGTTGTGGGCACAAGCATAAGCTAGCAAGATCCTAATTGCTTCTAATCTTGCAACCGAGGCATATGTTTCTCCAAAGTCAAGACCTTCAACTTGAGTGTAACCTTGAGCCACTAATCTTGCTTTGTTCCTTATCACTATCCCATCTTGATCTTGCTTGTTCTGAAAGACCCACTTAGTTCCAATCACATTATGATCCTTAGGCCTCTCAACTAAATCCCATACTTGGTTTCTTGTGAAGTTGTTTAGCTCTTCATGCATAGCATTGATCCAATCAACATCATTCAAAGCTTCATCTATCTTCTTAGGCTCAATGGATGACACAAATGAGAAGTGCTCATAAAATGATGCCAATCTTGATCTTATTTGCACACCTCTTGAAATATCACCAATGATGGTGTCCAATGGATGATCTCTTGCAACATTGGTTGGTTAAAGCACTTGCACTTGATTGCTAGCATTTGATTGATCACTTGATTGAGATGATGAACTAGCCATTTGTTGATCTTGCACATTGCCATTACTAGTGCTTGCTTGGATTTGATCATGAGAACCACTTGCTTG
This sequence comes from Miscanthus floridulus, assembly GCF_019320115.1. Classification (NCBI taxonomy): domain Eukaryota; kingdom Viridiplantae; phylum Streptophyta; class Magnoliopsida; order Poales; family Poaceae; genus Miscanthus; species Miscanthus floridulus. The sequence continues at coordinate 97,631,848 of NC_089582.1, read as the reverse complement.
CTCATTTGAGTTAGAGAGCACTTGATTCTTGTCATCTTCAATATCAATCACCTCTCTAGGCCTTATATCACCAATGTCCATGTTCTTCATTGCATTGACCAATTAAGTGCCTCTTACATCATCTAGATTCTCATCTTCCTCTTGGGAACCATTTGTTTCATCAAATTCCACATCATGAACCTTCTCAAGAGTACCACTAGCCAAATTCCAAACTCTATAAGCCTTGCTAGTAGTGGAGTAACCAAGCAAGAAACCTTCATCACATTTTTTTTCAAACTTGCTCAATCTAGTGCCTTTCTTCAATATATAGCATTTACACCCAAAAACCCGAAAGTATGCTAGGTTGGGCTTTCTTCCATTCAATAGCTCATAGGGTGTCTTCTCCATCATGGGGTGACAATAGAGTCGGTTGCTATAATAGCAAGCCGTGTTGATTGCTTTGGCCCAAAAAGAATGACTCATATTGTACTCACTCAACATTGATCTTGCCATATCAATCAAGGTTCTATTCTTTCTTTCAACTAGCCCATTTGATTGAGGAGTATACTTGGCCGAGAATTGATGTCTAATTCCAAATTCATCACACAACTCATCAATTCTAGTGTTCTTGAATTCACTACCATTGTCACTTCTAACTTTCTTGATGGTTGTTTCAAACTCATTATGAATGCCCTTGACAAATGATTTGAATATTGCAAACACATCACTCTTGTCACCAAGAAAGAACACCCAAGTGTATCTAGTGAAATCATCCACAATCACAAATCCATATTTATTTCCACCAATGCTAGTGTATGTGGTTGGTCCAAATAAGTCCATGTGCATCAACTCAAATGCCTTAGATGTGCTCATTATGCTCTTCTTAGGATGTGTATTACCAACTTGTTTTCTGGCTTGACATGCACTACATAGCTTATCCTTCTCAAATGTGACGTCTTTCAAGCCTCTAACTAAGTCATGCTTAATCAATTTGTTCAATTGTTTTATTCCAACATGACCAAGCCTTCTATGCCACAACCAACCCATGCTAGACTTAGTGATCAAATATGTTGACAATTGAGCTTCTCTAGCATTGAAATCAACTAAGTATAGATTCTCATATCTAAATCCTTTGAATATCAAGTTAGAGCCATCTATACTTATGATCTCTACATCATCCACACCAAATATGCACTTGAAACCAAGATCACACAATTGAGCTACTAATAATAAGTTGAAGTTCAAGCTCTCTACTAGTAGCACATTGGAAATGTTCAAGTCATTGAATATTGCAATCTTACCAAGCCCTTTGACCTTGCCTTTGCCATTGTCACCAAATGTGATACTATCAATCCCATTGCTCTTGCTTTCATTGATTGAATTGAACATTCTTGAATCACCGGTCATGTGTTGTGTGCACCCACTATCAAGCACCCAATGCCTTCCTCCGGCTTTATAATTTACCTATAAAAGAAGATCAATTCTTTTTAGGTACCTAAACTTGCTTGGGTCCTTGTAGGTTAGTCACCAAGGACTTTGGTACCCAAATGGCCTTCTTCTTTGGGCCCACAATTGGTGTACCAATGAACTTAGCCTTCACACCATTGGCACCCTTATAAAGCATGTAACAAGAATCAAATTTGATTGAGGATACATTAGGTAGCTTGTTCTTGTTAGTCTTGCAATTTTGCTCTATATGCCCAACTTGCTTGCATCTATTGCAAAACTGACCATTGCCCTTCACAAAGCTAGCTTTGGGAGTGACAAATGTCACCTTGCCTTTCTTGGGGGTATAGCCTAATCCCTCTTTGTTGAGAGAAAATCTTTGGCTACCCAAGCACTTTAGCAAGTGGGCTTCTCCACCATAGGCATTGCCTAAGGCACGAGTGAGCTCATTCACCTCCTTCTTGAGGGTTTCATTTTCCACCATTAGTGATGTATCATTCATAGGTGAAGTGGAAGTTGTAGTGCTACAAGAAGTGTTAGTGAGAGCAACAATAATGGGTTCATGAAAAGATTCATCAATAAGATCACATGTTAGTCCCACATCACATGTTACTATCACTTGCTCCTTCTTGGCTTCCTCCTTCTTGATTTACTCAATGAGAGAGGAGTGAGCCTTTTCAAGCTTAGAGTGAGCTTTGCCAAGCTTCTCATGGGCATCCATTAGCCCCTCATGAGTGGCATTGAGCTCATCAAAGGATTGCTTAAGAAATTTTACTTTCTTGCGCAATTCTTTGCACTCCTTTCTCTTCATCTCATTGCAAGCGTGCGCTTGCTCACACATGTCCATGAGCTCCTCCTTGGAGTACTCCTCCTCATCATCATCATCACTCCTACAAGCATCACTTTCACATTCATCATCATCACTCACATCATATTTTACCTTGGTAGGTTTTGCCATGAGGCACGTCGATGGAGTGTCAAAGATGGAGAGCTTCTTGCTGATGGCGATGCTTGCTAGTGCTCTCTTGATGGATTTCTTGTCATCATCACTAGAGCTATCACCATCCGAGGAACCATCACTATCCCATGTGACCACATAACCTCCACCCTTCTTCTTCTTTTGGAAGGTCATTCTCTTCTCCTTCTTTTCCTTCTTTTCATTCTTATCTTTCTTGTGCTTCTTCTTCTCATCTTCATCATTATCACTATTGTAGGGACAATTTGCTACAACATGATCGGGGCTCTTGCAATTGTAGCATCTTCTCACATATTCTTTGCTCTTGGTGTGATCTCTTCTCTTTCTCGCACCATAGCCCTTCTTCTTCATGAATTTTCCCATCTTGCGCACAAATAGGGCCATGGCTTCATCATCAATGTCACTAAGATCATCATCGTCACTTGATTCTTTCTTGGACTTGCCTTGTTCTTGGATGATGATGAGCTAGCCATGAATGCTATACTCTTCTTCTTCTTCTTGGCCTCTTCTTCCTTCTTGTCATCCTTGTCATCCCCCTCCCTTTCCACATGGTATGTCTCTTGTGTCATGACATCACCTAGTACTTGGTTGGGGGTAATGTCCTTCAATCCTCCTCTTATGATGAGCAATCTTAACATCTCAAATCTTGGAGGTAAGCACATCAAGAATCGATGGGAGACATCATCATCCTTGATCTTCTCTCCCAATACCTTCAAGTCATTGACAATGACTTGCAATCGATGGAACATCTCCAGAATGCTCTCATCTTCCTTCATCTTGAAGCTTGTCAATTTATCCTTGAGGATATACAACTTGGCACTCTTCACCACCGGTGTGCCCTCATATGTTTCCTCCAATCTCTTCCACATCTCATTTGCTCTTTCACAATCCTTGATTTGCTCAAACACCTTGGAATCAATGGCATTGTATATGGTGTTGAGAGCCATTGTATTGCATTGCTTATTGATCTTATCTTGATTGGTTGGATCATTGAGATCAATGATAGCATAGTCATTCTCGGTCACTTCCCATACTTGATCATTGATTGAACCAAGATACATCCTCATCTTTCTCTTCCAATAACCATAGCATGTGCCATCAAAGAACGGTGGTTTGCCCCCCACACAGTTGAACACAACTTGAGCCATAATTTGACACCGAGGTTGTTAAGCCTTCAATCAAATGATGACCATGGCACTGATACCACTTGAAAGGTCCTAATATGGCTAGAGGGCGGGGTGAATAGCCTATTTAAAAATCTACAAATCAACTAGAGCAATTTGATTAGTATGACAAATAGCATAATGCAAACTTGCTCTAGCTCTACAAGGGTTGTAAGCCACCTATCCAACAATTCTAGTTTCAATGATTACTTAGGCACCCAAACTTGCTATGTAACTACTCACTAAGAGCTCTCAATCTTGCTACTCTAAAGAGCTCAACTAGATGAATGTGAATAATAAAGCAAGCTCTCAATTCTAATTACACTAAAGAGCTTGTATCAACTAGTTTGCAAGAATATAAATAAGTGAGTAGGGTGATTATACTGCCATGCAGGGGATGAACCAATCACAAGATGAAGATTAAGCCAATCACTGGAAGAATGCAAATGACAAGAGACAACCGATTTTTCTCCTGAGGTTCAGTGCTTGCCAACACGTTAGTCCCCGTTGTGTCAACCAACACTTGGTGGTTTGATGGCTAAGAGGTGTTTCACAAACCTCATCCACATGATTGGACACCGCAAGAACCTACCCACAAGTGAGGTAACTCAATGACATGAGAAATTTACTAGAGTTACCTTTCGGCACTCCGCTGGGGAAGGTACAACTCCCCTCACAATCATCGAAGGCAGCCATGAACAATCACCAACTCATGCTGATCCTCCACTGCTGCACCAAGCCATCTAGGTGGTGGCAACCACCAAGAGTAACAAGCAAAATCCACAGCGCAACACGAATACCAAGTGCCTCTAGATGTAATCACTCAAGTAGTGCACTTGGATTCTCTCCCAATCTCACAAAGATGATGGATCAATGATGGAGATGAGTGGGAGTGCTTTGGCTAAGCTCACAAGGTTGCTATGTCAATGAAAATGTGCAAGAGCTAGAGCTTGAGCCGGCCATGGGGCTTTAAATAGAAGCCCCCATCAAATAGAGCCGTTATACCCCTTCAATTGGCATAATGCGGGCTGACCGGACGCTCCGGTCAGACTGACAGGACTCTAGACCCAGCGTCTGGTCAACCGATGTAAGCCATGTGTCATTGTCCATTCAACAGGAACCACCCAATAGCAACGGCTAAGTAGCGACCGGATACTCTGGCATAAGTGATCGGACGCTGGACCCCTAGCGTCCGGTCATTTACAGTAAGGTTCCAAACTAGGTTTTCTTTGATCGAACGCGTCCGGTCCACCTCGACCGGACACACCTTAGCATTCAGTGCAAAACCCTGGATACTGTGCTGACCTGTCAGTTCAACCGGACTCAGACTTACAGCGTTCGGTCAATTCAGACCTAGCGTCCGGCACAGTGAAAATAGTGAGACTGAGTTCCTTTCTCCTCTATCTTCTTCACACTTACTCGAATGTGCTAACCACCAAGTGTATCAACTTGTGCACATGTGTTAGCATATTTTCACAAACATTTTCAAGGGTGTTAGTACTCCACTAGATCCTAAATGCATATGCAATGAATTAGAGCATCTAATGGCACTATGATAACTGCATTTTGATACGAGTTTCACTCCCCTTAATAGTACAGTTATCTATCCTAAATATGATCACACTCGCTAAGTGTCTTGATCACCGAAACAAAATGGCTCCTACATTTTATACCTTTGCCTTGAGCCTTTTATTTTCTCTTTCTTCTTTTCCAAGCTCAAGCATTTGATCATCACCAATGTCATGATCTTTGTCATTGCTTCATCACTTGGAGTAGTGCTACCTATCTCATGATCATCTTGATAAACTAGGTTAGCACTTAGGGTTTCATCAATTTACCAAAACCAAACTAGAGCTTTCACCTAGGTCAAAGGTCTAACACCAGGAAAGAGACCGGCACACCCCTATATAACTCGTGGCCACGATGGGCCATACTCGAGGGTTCACATCAGGAACAGCATTAGGCATACCGGTGCTGTTCCACCTAACCCTCATACAAACACTGATAGGAGCATTAGTTCACCATGATGTCCACCAAGACGGAGTGGAGCGCCATGACCGGTAGACGACGCCTATGCATGGTGCCAGTGATGCACAGGGCTACATCGTGGAGCCATCCCTATTGACATCTATAGGGTTAGAGGGACTCGCATGAAGGATAAGAAGGAACTGGATATCCTAAAGGGCATCCCCCTCTCTCTCTCATTCTCCTCCTTTCCTCTACTGTAACCCGTGCTTTCCCTTGGCCTATAAAAGGGAAAGCAAGGCGCCCCATGAAGGGGATAAAAAAAATGATCAAACAATCGAACGATCGAACTATCGATCCAAGCCAGACCCGCTCAAACCATCACGAACCCATTGAACCTTGAACTGATCACAACACAAGCACATGGCTAAGGAGCAACCGAGCTCTTGGCACCTATTCATTCCTTCCATTATAAACTTGGGACCTATCCCTCTCTCGCCCATTTGTAACCCCTACTGCAAACTTTCTGTGCTAGTAACATGAGCAGCAGCGACGAATTAGACGTAGGGACATTCTGCCCGAACCAGTATAAACCTCGTGTCCTCTAAGCATACCATCCGAGCTAGATGCGCAATATTAGAAATTTACTTGTTGGTGGTGACTCAAAACACCAACACGAGTTTCTCAGATTTTTGATTTAAAAACACACTTGAAATGATACACAAGTCTTATGTGGCTCACTTCTCCATGAGAGAGAGAGAGAAAGTCAAAAGAAATATTATAAGTTAGTTTACTTAATGCGTAAACATGCTAATGAAAATCTTTGCTAAGAAAGGTAGAATAAGTTGTTTAATCGTTGGCTTGAAAGACAAATTTTATAAACAAAAATCAAATATAACTTGTTGTAGTACTTGAATAAAGTTAGAGTATAAGTGCAGTAGATGGAAATGCAATATTAATTTTTGGAGAATAAATACTATTAGTTAGTAAATTGGGAAGTTCAAAAATCAAACATGGAATTTAGAAGGGTCATTTTTGTTGCCAACAAGAACTTGAGCTTATGTTTAAAAGTATCCTTCTTTGGCAAATTATATTGGACAAACTAATTAGGAAGTGCTTAGATATTATGTTTCTAAGAGTTAGTATGTAGTATGGACTAGGTCATGGTTGCAATTGTTAGTTGAATCCGGCAAGGTTTAGACCCATTAAAATTACGGCAAAAGCTCTAAAGGTTGTTAGTTCTAACCAAGCCATTACTCTGTCCAAGTCAGAAAAGAATTATAGACAATGCCATTTTGGCATTTAAAATTCAACAAAAATGATTAATCAATACATCCATGTTTTGTATAGTTGGTTGCATCAAGACGAGCACTTGGGCATGGTGTAGGTTATAGTCATGTTGGTTGTCACGTGGAACTCGTAAAAATTGCCCCAAAACTCCTTAGAACGCGCCGGTGGATCACGTTTCAGTGCTCTGTTCATGGACTGGCGTTCGTCGTGACAAGCTCATGTTGGCAAGCTTCTATCCCCCTCTCTAGTCGCTCTTGGGACATGAGATTTGCTTCACTAGCTAGTGGATAGTGCCGGCTTGGGTTAGAGTAATTGGTTTGAACTTAGTCGAGTTAATCGACAGTTTTGATTTGCTGTAAAACTCATGCACGTCACCACTTACTCTTGTTCAGCATGAGCCACGGTCACGGTCCATGCACGAGCGCTGCTGGTGCTAAGCTCCAATTGTGGCTAGGCCACTACCGCTAGTCGGATCGAGCGTCAGTCGATGCCTCGCGGTGTCCGCGTCCCGGCGTTGGCCGGTTTCGGCTGGCCACAGCCTGACTTCCTGCTGTGCTGCTCGCTGGGCAGGGTCGAGGTGGCGACAACATCACTAGGCTAATGTGGGGCTTCTCCTGCCCTCCATTTGACCTACTGAGTCAAGCTCCAGGACATGCATCACTGTCGCTGCATTAAGGCGCGACACATATACATGTTGTCGCTTGTCTTGGGGGTGGCCCAGGATCTCTTCTACCTCGTCCTCTTCGGCCTCTTGTTTAGGGGGCGGTGCTGGTCTAGAGTCTATAGTCTCCGTGACCACTATGGCTTTCCCATGAGCCATAGCATCGGCAAGCATGCTCTATGCCAACTCTGGTTGCTGCTCCTCGGCTTGGTCTGGTTCCCTTGGCGCCAAGGTATTTGCTTCAGCAGGGTTAGTGCTCAGAGCCCTTGTACTTTGCTCGGCTGTCTTCTCGACCAGCTGCTCAGGGACTAATGTTTGGCCACTCGTCTGCTGAGGTTCTGGCTAAATTTCTTCTACAGGTTCCTCCACAACCGCTGCTGAGGCAATTCTTTCCATTGGTACTTGGCGAAGCGTGCCACACCCGGCGAGCTGGTCGGGATTTTCGGTGGACGCCGACCTGACATACCAGAGAAAGTTTAGAAGACAATAGTAATTAATACAAATTATAAGCTTACATCAAAGTTACAGATACTTATAGCTTAGAAGCATGGAATGACGTGGCGAAGGAGCGTCTCTTCGATCGCGCCTGCTCCATGTGCTCAGCGGGTTCCACCCGGTCTTTTTCCATGACCGGTACTAGCGCTGGGGTTTGGTGCTCGACACTTCCCCCGCTTGTCCTCTGTGTTGCAGTGGTCAGTGATGTGATCACTGTTGGCATAGAGGAGCCACCCTGCTCCATTGACCCATTTGTCTCCTCCTCTTTCGAGGGACGAGTCGGAAGATGTTCGCATCCTCTGTTTCATCGTCTAAAAGAGGGAAGATGGCCTAACGATGTTTGTTAGCCGCTGGCCGCTTGCCAGCAGCCCTGGCCGTTGCCTCCTCCCCAACCTCGAGTGTCGCCCAGTGGACGTCTTCGGTCCTGGCACTGGTCTGGGCGGTTGGGCCGGCAACTTGCGGCCAATCCACACCAGGGGGCGGAGACACGAACACTGCTACCCGGTCATGACCATTACTCTAGGAAACATAAAGGAGACAACAGTCAATTTCTTATTACAACATAATTCTACAGGTACAAGGAATCATCATTTACCTTTGGGGGAGGTCAGGCCAGCTTGAAGGCGTGCTCGATGTCGTTTAACCTGACATAATTGGGATCGGCTAGGTTGAATAGCTCCCCAATCCTGTCCTTGACTTCTATCTTGTCAAGTGCCTCTTTTCTGGTCCTCGTTGGATCTGTGCTCCCCTGGTACTCGAAGCCAGGATGTACCCCTCTTTTGGCAGGGCTGGATCCTTCGGCTGATGAAGTTACTGACCACGCTTGGGCCATCCAGCTTTCCCCACGGGATCATCCTGAGCAGTTCTGCGATCTGCTCTAAGCGCCCGGGCTTCTCTGACCAGCTGTTCTTCTTCTCCGGAATCAACCCCACGTCGCACAGGGTGATCGTGTTGGGTTCTTCATGGATGTAGAACCACTTCTTGTACCATTCGTCTAGTGAGGTGTTCCAGGGGTAGTGCAAGTACTGGGCCTTCATGCCGTCATGCAGATTGAGGTATACGCCTCCAGCTACCTTTAAGCCCCTGCTTCCTTTCTTCTGCAGACAGAACAGATGGTGAAAGAGGTCGAAATGGGGCTGGAAGCCACCATAGGCTTCGCAAAGATGGATGAAGGTGGAGACAAGAAGAATTGAGTTGGGATGCAGATTGCAAATCCCAATCTCGTAATACAAGCAGAGCCCCTGAAGGAAAGGGTGCACTGGAACCCCAAAACCCCATTTGAAGAAATCCTCGAAAACCACAATCTCACCTGGTTATGGATCGGGGAAGCTTTCTCCTTCCGGCGTGCGCCATCCCACGAGTGCCTTGTTGTGGAGCACTCCCATGGTGATGAGGTCTTCGATGGTCTGCTCATTGCTCCTTGACCTCCACCACTCCTTCGCCATGACTCCGCCTTTCTTTTGGGCATCTCTCTTTGCCATTAATCTACCCTTGCTAAAGGGGTGGATGCGGTGGAGGGGAGATTGGTGATGATTTTTGGAGGAATAGGGTTCAGCAAGAGGAAGAAGAAGGTTGCGGCGGCGAATGACAATAGGGATCGGTAAAAGTAACTTACCAGGTCTATATTATAAATAACCAATGTCGTAGAACCGACCAATTTATAAGAGTACAAGTATGATGGTAGCCCGTAAGCGGTTGCACTGTCATACTTGAACCCATATAAATCCGATAGTCCGTCGAGTACCACGACGGTTCTCGATAAATGATTTACAACAACCAAGATCGTACAGGATTCAACATACATGCCACATATTACATAAAGTTCACAGATACATTTCATCATCAGAGTACGAATAAAAGTTATTACAAACCGAGTTTGATAGATAAAGCGGAAGCAATTAAGTTCAAAAATAAAGTTTCCAACATAGTTTGATACAGTGCCAAGTAGGATCACGATCCACAAAAGCAAAGATGGGGATTAATAAAGAAGCCTGCCCAAGGCTTACTCCTCATCCATGGCGGGATAGAAGCAACTCTTGCAATAACCATGATACATAGTGCCATCTGCAATAATGGGAAATAAAACCCTGAGTACGAGAAGGTACTCAGCTAGACTTATCCGTCATGAACTAGAAATAAAATGACTCCAAGGATTATGCAAGGCTGTATAAGTGAACGTCGCTTGACAACATTTTGCATAAAAGCAATTAACGTAGTTGGACCATTACGATGCCTTTATCAAGTTAATTATAACTATCCATTTCTAGATTAGCAACTATCCTATGCCAAACATGTGGTATATCATTTAGAAGCATACAATAGTAACCATAGCAGGTATTGTAATTCCATATTCATCTGAACCATCATGTTTCATAACACAGTTACTACGATGTTGGGACTAGCCAAGTTTCTCACTATCCGGGAGAGATGGCGATTCAAATCGATTTCAACTAGTTGGGAATTTATTCCTAACACAAACCCAGGTCTACCAGCCACGATAGCCTTAGGTCACCTTTGGTACAACTCAGGTACACATTTCGTGGGTCCGTACCACGCCGCACAATCTGGAACACCAGATGCCAGGACATTCAGGCCTAGCCTGCCCTTGGGCTAAGTCTGATCGTTCCCCGAAAGGAGCGCACAACAGAATGGGTCTCGGCCTGAGTTGAATTACTCGGCTTTGCGGTCGGAATGAGTTATTCGGCCAGCTATGTGAGAGGCATGCGTTCAATCTTGTCAGAAGCGCCAACAATGGTATGGTCCTTAATCGACACAGACAGGGATAGATCCACACCCAAGACCTCCATGTCTTGTTGCTTCTCTATCGTCATCCCGCCCGGTCTTGATTTTCTTTTACCCCATGGTTCTGTTCCACGATAGCAAATATAGCCAACCGTGCTCTAGTATCCACCTATATCTCATAGGTGATAGGACATCACCCGACTTCTACCGGTCTAAGCATGGCTAAGCATATATTCGATCCTGGACCTATACCGGTTAAAGGTGTAATATCTGGATAAGGAATTTATATGCATCAAGTGGTTCCATTCAACCCTTATAACCTAATGCATCAATCATAAGTACTTAAGTAAACATTTGTAAAATACTGGGAGACTTAGAATGCTTCGGGGCTTGCCTCATAGAAAGGAAGTAGGGCGGTGGTCAGGGCACTCCAGAAGCTCTTCAGGATTCTGCTCCACGCCTTCGAGAGCTGCGGCTTGCGGTTCTCCTGCTGGTCCCCTTCCTCTGCTTCTTCGAATTCCAGCAACGTTAACTCTTCCTCCGATCCTAGATGCATGAATATGGCATAAGAATTACGAATGCATATATGTTAACAAGTGCATCATGTTTATTGAGTAGGTGCATATCTCTTCTCGATTATTTAATTATCTACTTCCACAATGCATCGATTATACCACAAAACAGCAGCTACTTGTTTCACTCATAACTAGAGTTTTACTAATCCAATATAGTGATCCTAGACTTTCTGGAAAGCTTATCAAATTCTCTACAACTTTGTTATTAACCATTGTTACAGTACACATCATTTTCAACATGCAACTCATGAAACTCCAGAATCTGTCCGGAAACTATTCAATTTGCAATACAAAGTAACAATACTTCTACTTCATGTAATCAGTCAAAATTTGACAACATAAAATCTATCAATAGTTTAAGCATACCAAATACATTTAAGATAATATAATGGTGAAGCCCAAACTATTTATTTAAATGCCTTTATTATTTTACCTAGATTTTTAGGTTAAATAATAAACATATACCAGATGTACTTCATAAATTCTCAAAAATTTACAATGCCTTACTAATGCTATCAAAGGACTACTGTAAAAGTTTCATGCCATTTCATTCAATAAAACACTCTATACAAAAATGACAAGACAGAAAGACTTAAAGTAGCATAAATAGAAAACCCTAGTGAAAAGTGTCAAGCAATAGATTCCCTATTTTTCTTAGCATCCATATGGTACTAGGATTACCTCCAACAAATTTCATGAATTTTGGATTCATAAATAATTTATAAAAATTCATGCAAGGATTAACTATTCATAAAAGAAAAATCTATAACTATAAATCTACACATGCACTGGTCCTCAAATTTTTACCAGAGTTCAAATATGACAAGAATAGCTTACCACAAAAATTTCATAATTTTTGGAGTACAGGAACTCTAGATATAAAATAAACAAATTTGCATGCATTCAAAAGCACATTTCAAATTTCTATTTAAATCTCCAAAAATTTCTACTGCAATTGTTAAGAACATATTTTTTCTAAATACTACACTTCCTAAGGAACACTACACAATTTATTGCACAATTTTGGAAGCTACCAAACTGGAGATACAAAAATTACAAAACAACACCAGATCTGGATTTAAATGAACTAGCCTATTCTACTCCTGTCGCTGACCGGTGGGACCCGCCTGACAGAGGACCCCACACGCCAGTGAGACACGAACAAAGCAGCGGCACTACGAGACAGTGGCATGGCCAAAGCTCACCGACGGCGAGGTTGCCGGCGGTGACATCATCACCCAGTGACCTACTCAACCTAGCGCATCTATCGCACCACTTGGCCGGCCCTATCGTCGACGCTAAGCACAGTGGCGGCATTCATGGCGGCACGGTGGAGCCGGACAACGGCGCTACGCTGACGAAGACCACGGCGAAGCACTAAAAGGCGCGGATGAGCTTCCATGAGCTCAGGTGAACCTATCGCACAAGGTTGCACGGCCAACGGTGGAGGGAGGTGCCCCAGCCACGGTGACGGGCACGGCGGTGATGCTCCGGCAAGCTCGTGCGCGTTGCTGTGGCTTACCAAGCATGGTCAGCGAGCACGGGTGGAGGCGGTGAGTCGCGGGAGCTCTGGTGGAGGCGTTGCAGTGGTGGAGAAGCGACGAGGGCGAGCTGGCATTGGCTATGGCGATGGCGGCGCTCGGTGCGGAGGCGGCGGCTGCTGTGGTTGCGCGCAAGGACGAAGGAGGCAGAAATGGGAAATGAGGGTGCGCGGAGGGAGCGGACAGACGCTGGGGAGTTGAAGGCGCACGTCTGCCTACCTTGGCTGCGCTAGGCAGAGCACCGACGACGCGCGGCCGTCGCAGCCTCCACGCGGCGCGCGATGCCTGAAGCCGGTCGGCCACCGAACGACGATTCAGTTGGTTTAGTTAACACGATGGCTGCCTGACAGCGTGTTTTCCAAGCCATTTCACCGCTAAACCGTGGCTCCAAAGCATAAACCGTCTAAACAAAAATCATAGCTCAATGTACCAGCTTCCATTCTTGTTCAAAGAGCTCATGCCAATTCCCAACCGAACTCGAGTTATAACATCCCAAAGGTCGGTTGTCAGCACGGTTAGGGTACAAGACTTAGAAAAATTTCTAAAGTGTTGAAATCTTGATTTTGCTGATTTTTGTGGGACCAATTCAAGCATGTTAGAAGCTAAATCAATCAATGACCCAAAAATAAAAGTTGTTCCTTATGTCAAATACTACAACTTTACTTTAGTGATCTCCTCCATGCAAGGACTCTAACACCTAGTTCAAACTTGGTCAAACAAGCTACATTCAAAAGATGGTACATACTTAAACTATGACATAATGACCTAATTAGCCCTAGCCATAAATACCAAAGTTGTTCATGATGATATTCTAAACATGTTTAAGCTATTTGCAAGGTCACACAATCATCTACATGTTTACACTCATGATCATATGCACATACACATGGAAACATGAAATAATAAGAATGTTGCATATGTTTCAATCAAATGTTTCAAGTGTCAAAGCTTATATATGAATGCTTTATGATCATGCTCATGCTATGCAAGTCAAGTTATGCAAGGCTAACACCCAAGGTGTTACAACCAAGAGCTCCGTTGTTTTGTTCGCTCAAGATTCTTGGGAGACGTGCACACACGCCGTAGACAGTTGTTTTCACAACCTCGAGATCTACGCCAATAAACGCGCCCCTTCGTTACCAGTGTATGCACCTCTTTGTTGATAGTGTGAGAGGGCCCACACTGATGTACCTCCATACAGGTGCCAAGCGACTGTTTGCCAGAAAAGAGCAAGAAGACAGAGTGACGTACTATACCCGTCTGCTTTTTTGACCAGACATGTCATATTGGACTTAACAGAGAAAGGAGATAAATAAATACACCAAATAATAATACAAGCGGTGTTCATTTTTTTGCTGCATGTCTTGTGCTCAAGGATGGACTAGACTACTACAATGCTCGGGGACTGCCCAGACCACTGCCGTGCTCGAGGACTGCCTAGACCACTGCCGTGCTCGGGGAATGCTCCGACCACTACCGTGCTCGGGGACTGCTCTGACTACTAATGTGCTTAGGGACTGTCCTGACCACTGCTCGGAGAATGGTTCTCCTCGGCTACATATGGTTTGTACTCACATACAGTTGAGAGACATTTATTTAGACCTTGCTACAAGGCTCATACTTCGCCTTCCAGCAAGCTCAGGGACTACATCGGTATAATGCACCTACCAGTGCATCTCGTGTTGCCTGCATGACGATTGGATTCTTAACTTTAGTAGAAATTCTTTTTTAGACCCTAGCACCACGTGCCTACGTCACCTACTACCAGGCTCGGGGACTAAGTGGGCACACTTCACCTTGCGGTGAATGTGTTTATTTAATCGACCCCTATGCTTTGAATGATTGTAAGGATTACTAATGTGCTCGGGGACTATCCCGACCACTGCTCGGAGAATGGTTCTCCTCGGCTACATGTGATTTGTACTCACATACAGTTGAGAGACATTTATTTAGACCTTGCTACAAGGCTCATACTTCACCTTCCAGCAAGCTTGGGGACTACATCGGTACGATGCACCTGCCGGTGCATCTCGTTTTACCTGTACGGCAAATGGGTTCTCAACTAAACTGGGAATTCTTTTTAGACCCTAGCACCACGAGCCTACGTCACCTACTACTAGGCTCGGGGACTAAGTGGGCACACTTCACCTTGCGGTGAATGTGTTTTGTTTTCTGACCCCTACGCCTCTGACGTTCAAGGATGCTATGCTTCAAGACCACTTACATTTCTTTTCAAAAATACAAGTGGGCACACTTCTCAGGATGGAAATCTTTTTCTTTTTTCTTAAGAGCACCATACATTCTTTGGACAACCTACTTCTCTGGCAATGATGGTGGTCAGAGATGTCAAGGACTCAAGCCTTACTTGTCGGAGAAGGTTAAAATGGCGTGTCGCAGCATAATACATGGTGCTTGAGGACTAGCTATGGGGGTATTAACCCCTATACCCTTACGGCTAGGCTTGGGCTAGCCCGGATCAGTGGGTTCAGTCCACCAAAAGACGACGCGAGGCCCTGCCAACCTGTTCGGAGTCCCGCGTAAGGAGTCAAGATAGATTTGGCGATCAAGCAAGATCCTGGTCAGTTAGAATAGGAATCCTTATCCAGCCACATATGGCAATTGTAACTGGCTAGGATTAGTTTCTAGATCTATAACCCTGCCCCCCGAACTATATAAGGCGGGCAGGGGACCCCCCCTAAAAACATCTCTCATTGACACACAGCAAAACAAATCAGACGCAGGACGTAGGTATTACACCTTCTTGGCGGCCGATCCTAGATAAAACCTCGTGTCTGTCTTGCGTCACCGTCTTGTTTGTGGCTTGCGCATCTATCTACCGATAATCTACTACCTTGGGCATACCCCTAGGTAGACTACCAACTATATTTCGTCGACAATGTGGATGGCGGCGATGTGGTCTTGGATCTTCTTCCTGTCCTTCTCTGGGATGCCCACTTCCTCCATGACTCTAGGGCCTCTTTGATCAGGCACTCGGTGAACTCCGATAGAGGGATGGCGGTGTCGTTCATGAGGTAGAACCACTACACGTGCCACCCATTGTTGGATGTCAAAAGCTACATGGACGGGTACTCACCGACCTAATTGTTCTAGAGTTGTATGCTAGCGCACCCCATCAGCTTGTGCAGCTCCTGCCTACCGCTCTTCTCCCTCTTCTTCTAGAAGATGATGGCAAAGAAGTGCCTCCACAAATTGAAGTGGGGGCTAATCCCTAGGAATCCCTAACACAGGGCAATGAACACCACCATGTGCTGGATCCCATTAGGATTGAGATGTTGTAGCTCAATCTTGTAGTAGTGCAGCAGCCCCTGAAGAAATCTATGGGCAGGGGTCGCAAACCCACGCTCATGGAAGTGGGCAAATGAAACCACATAGTCATTGGGCGGTGATGACAAGTCCTCCTCGCTGGGCAGCAGCCACTCCTCAGTCGAGGTCTATGCGTGGAGAAGATCATGATGGATGAGGCCCTCCATGCGCTAAAAGGTGATGTCAGAACAACACCACGTATCCATTGGCGGTGGGGGTGGTTGGATGTGGGCTCAACAACGGCGAGGATTCGGAGGCAGCAAACCTAAGCGATTGGCGACGGTGGTCATGGCTACGAAGGCAAGGATGCAAGGTATAGAACCCAAGGGGCTAACCCTTTGGTTTTATAAGGGTGACGAGTGCGAGAAAACCAACCGCCCGCCTAGATCTCCATGATATTTCACCTCTCTGAACGGGCCATGACCCGTCATAGGTAAGGGATACAGAGCTAAAAACTCTACTACGGCCCATCTAGGCCCAGGAGTTCGAAGGTTGGCCCACCGATGGGTTCAACAACCGCTAGCGGCTAGTACCCGGGCACGCGAGCATCGTGGGCATCCCAGCCCACGTTCGAGTCTCGGTCGGGTATGATCCATGTTTTCTCGAAGAAAGGCACAGAGCTCCCGGGACTAGTCGAAAGGACTCGAGAACTATATGGATTGATCGCTGAGAATCTAGAGCCGGTCACCAGCTGACCCAAGCCGGATCCCCATGAATGGGATGTTGGGGCCCCACTCGGACTAGCCCATTGATAGCTCACCGAGCACCATGATTCATCCATAGAGGAAAATCTTGACATGGCTTGGCCCCTTTGTTTTTATCGGGAAAAATGCTTAAGGGAAGACAATCAAGAAGATGAGTCATTCCTCAACCGAACCCCTACTCTAGGCGAGGGCTCGAGGAAAGTTAGACTCACACAAAGATAGAACAATCGGTCATGGAATGACAAACCCCCATAGGGGTTGAAAATTAGGAAAGACTTTTTCTGACCTACCAGATCTCATGGCTATACCCTCGAGGGGTCTGATCTCAATGAAGGGGAATCACCGTCCCT